>NC_085879.1:14707540-15007540 GCF_034702125.1 Engraulis encrasicolus
AGAGAGAGACAGAGAGAGACAGAGACAGAGACAGAGCCATGAGAGATAGAGATAGCTGCCTTGAGACACAGAGAGAGAGAGAGAGAGAGAGAGAGACAGGCAGTCACTGGGAATACTCTGCACTCTCCCACTCTCTCACATACCACTGAAATTTAAAAGCATTCCATTAATAAAAACACTATCAACACCGCATTAACACCAATAACATCGACTACTTGATATAAATGCTTCAACAGCACTCGTGTTGGACTACTGTCTCTCCATCTCACACTTACATTTCGTTACATTTAATAAGTGCTTTTATTCAAAGCGGCTTACAAATGAGTGCATAATAAACAGCAATGCACAAAACTGTGGGCCAATATACTGTAGTGGAGTATGCAGGCATTTAACAAGGTCAGTGCAGCACACAGTAAAAACTGCAGTGGTAAGTCAACACTTGGAGTCGATTTAACATCCAGATTATATTTGGTCCCAGAGTACTCTCTAAGTTTTGTATTAACAAAACACTGCTTTTTTACCATGCAGTAGAGTTTAATATTAACAGAGCTCATACTAGTAAGAAGAGACGAAGGGTTTTCTTGGAAGAGAAGGGTGTACCGTCCGTGCACAAGCTACGGTAGGCTGAGGGGAAGGGCCATATCTCTTAGTATTTTCTTGCTATGCCACAACTTCAGCACGCAAGACCAAGTCAAGCAAGACCATGTGAACTTTGATTGTTTATCTTTCTCTCTCTCTCTGGCTCATTTCCCAACATGCCAGCTCCACAGAAACAGGGTCCACCGTGCTGACTCTGCAGAGCAGTACAGCCATGACAACATGGCCAGCATACTCAACTGTCGGCAAACACACACCGCCTGAAATTGAACTGCTGACTATGACATGTCCAGCATACTCAACAGGCGACAAACATACTCGTAATGCAGTGCAAAAAGGCTATGACAACGCCAGCAGCATACTAAAGTCGGCCAACACCCACTGCCTAAAGTTGCACTGCTGACTGTGACAGGGCCATGGCATGGCCAACATACTCAAAAGGCTGCAAGCAAACTGATGGTTATTACAAAGCCATGGCAATACAGCCAGACACAACCAGCATACTGAAAAAGCTGTAAGTACACTGCCTTAAATTGCACTATGGTAAGGCCATGACAACAGGGACAGCACACTCAAAAGGCTGCAATCACACTGCCTCATTGAAGTATTGGTTTGGATAAGGCCATTACAACATGACAAGCATATCCACTGCGTTATAGCAGTGCTATGACAACATGGCCAGACATACATAGTACACTCAAAAGGTCATAAGCACACTGCGTTGTCATACTTGGTGATGCAAAAGGCCATGACAATACAATTGGCATACTCAAAGGGCCACAAGCACACTACCTTAAATTGCACTGCTGACTATGACGAGGGCATTACAACATGACCAGCATACTCAAAAGGCGGCAAGCGAACAGCCATTCAGGACTAGGCCATGACAATCTAGCCGAAAACAACCATTATACTCAAAAGGCCCCAAGCACACTGCCTTATGATGCACTGTTGACTATGACAAGGACATTACATTGCCAGCAAAATGCCTGATATTGCACTGCTGATTATGAAAAGGCATTGACAAAATGGCCAAACATACAGTTGCACACTCAAAGGCCCATATGCACACTGCTTTGTCAAAGTCTGCTTTGTTGAGTATGCAACCAACATGATCAAATGACTATGTAAGCACACTGCCTTAAATTGCAATGTCGACTATGACAAGGCCTTTCACAATGTAGCCAGTATACTCTGAAGGCTGTTATATTCAAAACATGGCTCAGAGTACATGGTCAGCATACTCAAAAAGGACACAACACAGCCTTAAAATACAACTAAGTTGCAACGTATTCTCAAATGGCTCTAAACACACTGCGTTGTCAAGTATGACATGACCAGCAAACTCGAAATTGGATCAGCAATGCAATAAGGCAATGGCAATGGCCAGTATACTTAAAAAGGCCATGGTTATAAAGGGACTGAGACAACGTTCACCAACAACCTACCAAATTACCGAAATACTTGATCCACGCATCAAAGTGCACTAGATAATCCTTCCTATTTAGGATTATTTCACTTGGGATTTTTCACTACTTACAGTAGTGAAGTTGCCTTCGCTAAGTGTATAAAAGAGAAGGAAACATCTAACACACTACTTCCTCTTTCTACACCTCTGCATGAGGAAAAATGTCTTGCTGCTGGCTTGGCGAAAGGTGTGAAGGATAGCATCAAAGTGCACCAGATATTCCTTCCTATTTAGGATTATTTCACTTGGGATTTTTCACTACTTACAGTAGTGAAGTTGCCTTCGGTAAGTGTATAAAAGAGAAGGAAACATGTAACACACTACTTCCTCTTTCTACACCTCTGCATGAGGAAAAAGGTCTTGCTGCTGGCTTGGCGAAAGGTGTGAAGACAAGTTGAGAGATGTTTCTTGGCAGCGTGTCGATGGTGGACCCTGTAGTGGAGAGGAGAAAGAGGCACTCGGGTGGTGATGTCACTCTGTGTTGCCCACTCCTCTGGACTACAGTACATCTCACACACTGTCAGTGCTGCTTCAATGCTATTCTATTTAGAGTAGCGGGGCTGGACTGGTAATCTGGCCCACCATGTAGAAGTGGGAGGTCCATTGACCCCTCTTAAAGCGATACTGTCTCATTTTTTGAAATAAGCTTATTTTACACCTCCCCTTGAGTTAAACAATAGGGTCTTACCGTTCTCCTGTACTTCTGACCGTTCTCAGGGTATGGCAGTGCAAATTTTACCTCCCAACTAGCAATTAACATTGAGTCCTATGAGACCAGTTAGCCGCCAGCTGGTCTCATAGGACTCAATGTTAACTGCTAGCTTGGAGGTAAAATTTGCACTGCCATACCCAGAGAACGGTCGAAAATACTGGAGAACGGTAAAACCCTATTATTTAACTCAAGGAGAGGTGTAAAATAAGCTTAATTCCAAAAATGGGACAGTATCACTTTAAATCTACAATGGACTGAAGCAGTCATTATATCATAGGAAGATGGGCCCTGTGTGAAGGGCTGGTCTACAGCACAAATACCCAGGCCGTATTTTGGGCCCAGTCCAGCTCTGGAGAGTTCGATCAGCTAGACCAGTGTTATATTCGTCTCTTTAAGCGTTGAATTGACACTACACAATTTACAGTAAGGGTGGGCGATATATACCGTCTGCGAAGTTATCGTAAATGTTGTTCTGACGATGAGTAATTTTGCAATATCGAGATATTTTTATGAAGACGGTAAAATCAACAAAAGCGCTGTGACAGGACTCATTCAGACAATGACGACAGCCAAGCCTTTCAGCCAATAGTAATGTAGTTGTGAACTGGAGAAAAAAGTCTGTTGCTGTGTTCCATTATTCACCCTCTGTACTGTGTACCTTGTTTGAGTGCAGTGAAGTACCCTTTCCACCCTCCGCAATTCACGAGGCGAGTACATTCCGATTCCCGTTCTGTCTGATACACTTAACGGAAATGACGGTTGGTCGCGTGACATCCGAGTTTACCAACCGCCAATATGCAATTCAACACGGAAGGCACTGTTCCTTATGCTAACACTTTTTTAAGTTACCCCTGCCTCTAATACACATGGCGATTGTCTTTGGAATCAAAACTATGCTGTTATCACGGAGATTCAACCGTTTGACAGATCTGGCACTCAACTACGTCACAAACATGGCGGCCGTTGAGTGCGAAAAGTGTACAGTAACACCACACTTCGAAAAATGGCCGTTTTGGGGGCGTTATCCGGGTAATTTACAGTACACTTTACCGTCGCGATTAGAAATGGAACACCCTGCGTACCCAAACACAGTGCGGAAAGGGCGGTAAGTACGGGTAATGGAACACAGCATGTGAACCAATGAGTAGACAGCGCTGAGGGGGCGGGCTGCAGCGTTTTGCCAGACAGGAGAGAGAAATTTCCGTGTCACTCGTGCACAGACAGCACTGCTGCTGCTGGGCACTGGAGGAGAGTTGCTGTTATCCAAATGGTGGATTTACATGAGGAATTCAACCACTAAACCAGCCATTGCATGGTGCTGAGGGCGTTTTGAAACTATGTGCTTTACTTAGCAACCGTCTGTGATTATGGAAAGCCAAATAGTTAGGAAGATAAATAGCTTTGTCTCTGGTCTGATAAATCGCTAGTTAGCATGCTAGTTAGCGAACTAGGCTAAGCAATGTTGTTCTCTACAACTATTAGTGGCTGTTACTCACTACTCAAACACCCACCTGCATACAGATGGCATAACTGCTTAGGTGGACAAGTACTGTTAAGTTAGACTGGCGCAGTGAGTTACCGGTAAATTACAATGTGTGAAATTCAACACATGCAATTTGCAGCTGCCCTAGTTTCCTATCCATGTACTGTTTCCAGTCAAAAATGGCTGTCATCTAACAGAATCATAAGCAATACATTATAAAACTATTTTTTATTTACATGGATATGTTTTCATGCCAAGTGATGAAGTATTACTTTACAGACCAGAGCATATGCATGTTATTAAATTCAAAAGCTCTTCAGCACAGCATTTCTCCCAACTCTCTGTCCCTCCCTGCAGAATTGAAATTTGTCTGGAATCATGCACAAATAATAGACAGCATAAATGTGTAGCTTTGTTATACTGCCATACTTTGTGATGTAGCCTAGTGTTAGACATGCCATCATTTATGCAGACCTCTTGGTAACATGCAGTTTAGGCTACATAGGCCTACAAATTATCTGCTTTACTCACCCTGCCCTGCCAAATTCCTATACAGTAAAATTCAAACACATTGATTGCCGCCCCCCCTCCTGAAATAGGCCCTACTGGTTTTTGCAAGTGTTTTTTGGAAATTATTGTCAACTTATCGTTATCGTGAAAATTCTAAAACTTATCGAGATATTTTTTTTTGCCCATATCGCCCACCCCTAATGGACAGTGCAAGTTATTGGGTCCCTGGAAAGAGAGGTTAGCTGTCCCATCGCCAAAACTTGTGCCAAGTCATTTACCGCCATTTGTGTCTGCTCCCTCACTCCACCTGCGGTACTGTCGTATGTGCCATGAGAAAAAAAACAACGTGGAGAGACAATGTCAAAACTGCTGACGTCACTGACAGCAAGATAATCGAGGCTTATTGGTTGACTTGGGATGTGTTCTGACATCTGATTGGTTAGCAGCAGCCAGCTTGGCTTCCCATTGGCTTTCCCCATGGGAAGTGGGAGGGTGCCAGGGCTCCTGATGGGAGCAGCAGCTGGCAAAGAGACAGCGAAAAGGTGAATGAGAGAGATTGAGTGGAAGAAAAGGTAGTGAGTGTCTGTGTGTGTGTGTGTGTGTGTGTGTGTGTGCGTGCGTGCGTGCGTGCGTGCGTGTGTGTGTGTGCGCGCGCGCGTCTGTCTGTCTGTCTGTCTGTCTGTCTGTCTGTCTGTCTGTCTGTGTGTGTGTGTGTGTGTGTGTGTGTGTGTGTGTGTGTGTGTGTGTGTGTGTGTGTGTGTGTGTGTGTGTGTGTGTGTGTGTGTGGACTGAGTTGGAGGACCACAAGTGAGTGTTGGTTGATGAGGCAGGAGTACGCATCACAGCAGCTTGAGCAACGATCATTAGATCTGCCTGCCATATGTCCCCTACACCGCCCCGCTAGCCCAGACACACGCCACCGACAGCAGCACAGAGAGACGCAATGAGGACAGAGGAAAGGATGAGAAATGAGAGACAAAGAGAAAGAGAAGAAAGAGAGAGAGAGGGAGAGAGAGAGAGAGAGACACACAGAGAGAGAGACAGAGAGAGAGAAAGAGAGAGAGCGACAGAGAGAGAGAGAGAGCGAGAGAGTGAGAGAGTGAGAGAGACAGAGAGAGAGCCAGAGAGAGAGAAAGAGAGAGACAGGGAGACGTAGATAGAACTACCATATGTCCTCTGCAACACCCCACTACTCCAGACACACGCCACTAACAGCAGCAAAGAGAGACAGAGGGATTAAGAAAAAGGTAAGAGAGATATGCCATATGTCCCCTTCACCCCCCACTACCCCATACATGCACCACTGACAGCAAAGAGACAGTATGAGAACACAGAGAGAGAGAGACAGACACAGAGAGAGAGAGAGAGAGAGAGAGAGAGAGAGAGAGAGAGAGAGAGAGAGAGAGAGAGAGAGAGAGAGAGAGAGAGAGAGAGAGAGAGAGAGAGAGAGAGAGAGAGAGAGAGACAGAGACAGAGACAGAGACAGACAGGGGAGGGGGAGACAGAGACAAAGGAAGACCAAGCAAAAAGTCACATGAAAAATCCACCACACGTCATTCACAAAATAAAACATGTCTAAAAAACGACTTTATGACTTGTCAAGCAAAGACAAGCCAAGTCAGGCAAAAAGTGAAAGCAAAATGCAGTTGACTGACAGCGTGGAGAGTGGACCTGCATTCAGAAGAGAGCGGTTGACTCACCAAAAGCCATTGGGGGAAATGGTACATCGTGTGGCCTCTCGAATGGAAACTGTCACCACAGCCAACAACACCAAATGAGCATAGAGCAGCAACATGCATGTCAAGTTACAGTAAGTCAAGTTAAGCAAATTAATCGATAGACAGAACATGTAATGAAAGTAGATCACCCAACAAACACAATGCTTGTCGGGGTGGAAATCGAGTACAGGCATGGTCTATACAGTTGGTGTTAATTCAACACTGATTTAACTATTTATCATCTTCTAGAGTCTATTTGGATCCATAGTACTCCCTAAGTGTTAAATTAACACTCCATGTTTTACTGCATAGCATATACTGTACATACAGTATGTTGCCTATCTAGCATGCATAGCTATTGATGTATGACTCATTTCCCACTTAGCAAAATACAGTGCTGTGCTGCTGCGCTGAAATGCACAATTCAGACACAGTACAAGCTAATCCAGCCATATGCTCAGCACACTATCACCCTCATTCTTCAAAAAAGAGAACAAAATAGTAAATTGTTCTCTTGTTCCTCAATGCACAGAGGTCAGTACATTTTACCGTCAATACTTCCCCCCCACTGTTTTGGTGCATGATGTGCTTGCAGATAGGGAAATGATGAAATGCCTGAAACACGATCTGAGGCGCTGGGCCAAGTATAGCCGTAGATTCATGACGTTTCCTGTCCGCCGGTTTCCTTCCTGGCTGATGTTGTAACGTCACACGGTATGGTGGTCACTTCATACTAAGACATGATGTATTTCTCCGACACAGTGCATTCCACATGCTGAAACTGCAGTGGTGGTCTTAATGGTTATACGGAAGTGGGTCATAGGGTTACAGGTTCAGACTGGGTGGTCTCCTGCAACTTCATCCATGGCTAAAGTGCCCTTCGAGCAAAACCAACAGATGTGACCCCAGAGTACTCTCTGTGGTTTGAATTAGCATCGCATTTAACAGTGTAAGAAGAACACATTACTCAAATACTCAGTAACAATGAGTTGGTTTAGATGAAAATGTCTGGTAAAAAGTACAGTTTCATGGAACATCTCAGGAAAAGTGTATGGGAAGAATTAAGATACATGTGAAGAATGCTGCTAAGTCTCACCACATTGTATTGATAAATCTCGAATCGACCCTGTTAGGTGGCTAATTATAGTGAGGTGGAAGTGCCATGCTAGATGTGTGAGTGGTTATACAGGGTGATTCATTTCAATCACCTAATACGTAATGCTAATGCTTGAGGTATTGTGAATTGGAAGTAAGGTTCACTTTGACTTTGATATGACTTGGGCTGCACTTGCACTAAGTGGCAATATTTTGTAACCTGGGGCTATGAATGACCAACGACAACAACAGCAGTAGCAGCAGCAGCCCCAACATGTTGCCTATAGTCAGCGCCACTGAAAGCCTTGCCCGAGCCCTGGGCAAAGGCGTGTGAAAGGGACCCACCATCCAATACATAGATCATGTAATGAGGACCCAATTCTGGGCCCCCTCAGTCCCTGGGCCTGTGATGACCGTCCTATTTGTCCCCTTCTGTCGGCTTCCCTGCCTACATAATCTGGCCATCTATGGCCGCCGCTAGCAGGGTCAAAAGAGACGAGCCCATCAGCATGTTTTTTTCTAGGCTTTTAGCACATTAGCCTACCTGTACTTTAAATGACACTGCTTAGCATTTGCTTTTTTACCTTACAGCAGGTGATTTGAGAGAAGTGAAGGACACCCACACTGTGTGTGTGCATATAAACAGTACACAAGCACACCCCGACCCACTAAGCCACCATAGCTGTGACCTGGCAATAGACTTCATATCATCCAACTTTGTCTTTGTCTTTGTCGTGTCTTACAAATACCAAATTGTAACAAGCATCACCATTATCACAACACCTAGAGTAGCCTACACAGAATGTGACTGGGCAGTATGGAAAAATAATGCAGGCATTTCTCTAGGTTTCTACGAATGTTCAAATGGTTCCTGGAGATCACATTTGTAGGACAGTAACAGTAAAGGTGGCAATCTATACATCAGAAGAGATGACTGTCGCTATTTGGTGCAGGTTTCCACTGCACAAGCCTAACCAGGTCAGCTGATTTGACCTTTGTGGAATAACATCCTACGTGTCTGAGTTTCCCTCCTATACTAATGTAACTAATTACACAAACAAATACATCTACAACACACACACACACATACACAAATGTACGCGAGCACGCACACACACACACACACACACACACACACATACACACGCGCACACGCACATGCACACATGCACACATACACACATACACACATACACACACACACACACACACACACACACACACACACACACACACACACACACACACACACACACACACACACACACACACACACACACACACACACATCACACACACTCAAAGCACAAATGTCGGTCACGCCAATAAAGCTTATTTTCAATTGAACAGAGCCGCACTGAACATGACAGGACTGTATCGAGTCAAATTAAATTGAATTGATATGGACACAAAACGCAGACAGACAAAGGGGTGACAGCAGACGGTCAGGCCAGTGTCAGAAGCCATTTTGCTGTAACAGCCCTGACTGGACATGCTGATCTGATCACGCTTTGGCTCACTGCTTTCCGCTGCGCATGGCTGGGTCATTCAGCTCACTTGGTCCCATCCACCGCAGGCCATATTCACAGAAACACACACACACACACACACGCACGCACACACACACGAAACAACACACACACGCAACAACACACACACACACACACACACACACACACACACACACACACACACACACACACACACACACACACACACACACACACACACACACACGCAACAACACACACACACACACACACACACACACACACACACACACACACACACACACACACACACACACACACACACACACACACACACACACACACACACACTCAAACACACAGCTGGTGAGGTGAGCGGTGGGGCAACCACAGGCAGGGTGAACTGGGTCACTGATGGCTTCACTGGTGGCCAAGAAAGACCATGATCAAGCCAAGGTCCACCCAATGGAAAATACAAACGCCCACCACATCCCACGAATGCGAGCTGGGACTTCCCTGGCCAGCTCACTTTAACCCCTTCAGCGCAAAGTCTCAACATAACCTTATTGTCTCCAAATTGTTAATGACCAAGCCTTAATTAGTTACTTGAGACTCTCTGCATTGTCATCAATGTTGTTATGGTGTAGTTGAGTGTTTTCAGTAAAGAGTGAATAGGCCCGTCGACAGGCCCATCTGCAGACAGGACCCACATCCACACAATATGGGCCATATGGCAAAAAAAATACTTGTCATGACATCTTGTTTGCAATAATGACCAATGTCTTTTTGTATAAGGACTAGGAGTGCTCATTAAAATTCAGTCACGATGAGTATAGACTGATAGCTACATGTATGCACCAATATCTAGACCAGGGGTCCCCAACCTTTCTAGGTCTGAGGGCTACCAAGGGCTACTCGAGGGCTACTGAGGGCTACCCGAGGGCTACTGAGGGCTACCCGAGGGCTACTTTTGTTCAAAATCCTATACTGATGTCTTGGCATCATTCTCAAATCACACTATTATTGAATGATAATTTGTTTATAGGTTGTAAAGAATAAATACTCTCATATTTAAATCAAGAAAATCATTAACTGTGACTAAAATCTGGTAGTCGTCACTGTTTATTAACATCCTTGGTGGGCACCTCAGAAGCTCCTGGATGGCTACCTGGCGCCCGCGGGCACAACGTTGGTGACACCTGATCTAGACAATATGGGCGATATGGTATCAGCCCAAATCAGAACTCTTTGTGAACAGGGTTATGGTTACACAGCTTTTGCCTGGTCAAGTGAGGTCTAAAGTGGGTCAAACTGGCTACCAACTCCAGCCGACAGGCTACTCCAAATCAAACAATTGAATTGACATGACTGACCGAGGTGAATCACCTCGTCGGATCATTTAGCCTAGATCACCCCGGATTCCCCCTGATCCATATGTCTAATTCAGTTCTGGAGTGCCTGTGTGTGTGTGTGTGCGTGTGTGTGTGCGTGTGTGTGTGTGTGTGTGTGTGTGTGTGTGTGTGTGTGTGTGTGTGTGTGTGTGTGTGTGTGTGTGTGTGTTAGAGAGAGAGAGAGAGAGAGAGAGAGAGAGAGACAGACAGACAGACAGACAGACAGACAGACAGACAGACAGACAGACAGACAGACGGAGAGAGATACAGACAGAGACACACAGAAACAGAGAGAGACAGAGAGCAAGTCCAACAGACCATCACTAAGGGCACTAGTCTACGAGCAGAAAGGCCAAAATAGTTCCCGGCAAGACAAGACAGATTCATTTCTGATGCCTTGCTAAAATTATCTGGTATCGAATATGATGCTTTGGGGAGCTTTGGTTGGTAAGGAAGGATATATAAGGTAGGTGTTCTCAGGATGACATTCAGAGAAGAGAATAGATAAGAAAAAAAATAATAAAACAAAATATTCTGATTTCTCGGTCTGCGTGACATGCCCTGTGCCCTGCAGTGTTCATCCGGTAATGTGAACGCAGGTAACGACCATTTTTATTAATGGACGCTAATCCGATGCCATAGCCTCCAGGAAGCTAATATCGGACGCTATTCTGCAATTCCGTGGATTGCTTTCCTGAGTCATTCAATACAGGCAGCGCTTGAAACACTATATTTCAGTAATCAGTACAATTATCAATGAAAAAGATATTATGGTGCATCAGGGACATGAATATGACTGTAACTACATACACAAACAGAGCGGTAAAAACAGAGCCTCTCTTTCTCTGATACAACCACTGCTATAGTATTTCTACACTGTTCCATACAAGGAGCATGCTTTCGTCTAAGTGTAAGGTAACATTTTATTTTATGGTTCACATGATGGACACTAATATTCACACCTCACTGCCTTTATAAGTGACTTATGGGCTAAAAATCAATCATTTTAAGGTGTATTTTTTAGCTTGTTGCCAATGAGGCCATTAGGTTTTATATAATCATAATAGAGACCTTGGAACACACATCTTATAAGTCACTTATCCAGACAGTGATTAATAGGCACGTATTAGTGGCATGTGAACACTACCCGAAAGCATTACCAAAGGGACCTGTGTTTTGAATGTGATTTGAATTTGACCAAAATGTGTTTTGAAATTGTATAATGTTGTTTAAAGTTACTGCTAATGACCTGTACCATGCAGGCATATTGTACTCTACCGTCATGGCCTGATATCGCTTTCCGCATACACAGAAACAGATGCAAAATAAAAAACCCATGCACAGGCAGCGCACACAGTGCCCGAGGCAAAGACAGCAGGCTCTAATTGAATAGCGGTGGCTTCAGGATGACATTACTGCAGTGCAAACTAAAGCATACCAAACAGCAGCCTTGCAGAGTAAATGTTTGCAGTGTTAATATTACACTTTGAGAGCAGGACCACGTTACACTCTATAACAGGATGCTACTTTTGACACACACTCCCTCTCTCTCTCTCTCTCTCTCTCTCTCTCTCTCTGTTAAAATGAGACCCATTTAACACTTAGAGTCAAATGTAAAGCTCTTCTGTTGGTCCTAATCTAAAGGTGCTGAAGTAACACTGCCACAGACAGTGCTCCCTTCAGTTCATTTTTCACATCCCAAATCACACACGCACGCACACACACACACACACACACACACACACACACACACACACACACACACACACACACACACACACACACACACACACATACACGCACGCACGCACACACACACACACATGCACACACACACTTCTTTTTTAAAAGAACTCAGAGTCTACTTGGGGAGGGTGCTTACATAAGAACTCAGAAAGAGGAAGGGGATATGGGGGACACATAACCGTCTCCACATGAGCAGTGCACACATATAAAAACACCAACCCACCCTCACACACTTAAACACACACACACACACACACACACACACACACACACACACACACACACACACACACACACACACACACACACACACACACACACACACACACACACACACGCCCAGACATGCATACCGACGCTCACGCACACACACAGACTCAAACACACACGCACATACTGTGTCACGCACACTGACTCAAACACACACGCACGAGTGCAAAAAAAACACACGTTATGCACATTGGGTCACATATTCAAACACATATGGTGCCTATTGCAGAAAATGAGAGTCTAGGGACAGAGACTTGGACGGACAGTCCAGTTCAGCAGAGTCTTGCAAAACTGCCTGACAGGAACGAAAACATGTCCGAAGAGGAGGGGCTTATCAACTCAAAACTACAATACACACTGCACGTCTCGTCTAACACAGAAAAAGACTCTGAAAACCAACAAGGAAATACAAGCACGGCCATTGCCATTTTGGTGCAGATGGCATCACTCATGCTCCGACTCACTGTTTACTGACAAAAATGTCAACTACACAATAATAACATTGCTATGACATTACAGTGAGCCTTAGGCTACAGATTACCACTTGTTCAGTACCGTGTTGGTAACAACAGGGTTATAATGGAGGATCTGCATGAAAGGTTAACACCACTTCCTCAATGACATGGTTGAAGGCCTTGTCAATTCAACACTCAAGAGTTTTCAGTTTAACACTCCCAGTGTTGATCTTAGCCTGTGAGTGTTTCGTGAACACTGCAACATGTAAGTGTTGTGAAAAAGGAAATGCAAGAATGCCCTTATCAGCACTTCCTTAATAGCACAGTTGAAGACCTATGTACCGCTTTTGGTGTGACAATAGTGTCACAATCACTTGCGGCAATGCAACCACCAGCATGCCAGCAAGATATCAAGCAACAGCAGTAGGCTGTATACACAACACAGGACATGTTGAGCATATAACATTGTGCTCTTACTTACCATGTCTCTATCTCACTAGGTACAGTGGAATTACTGGTGTATAAACTATTTATGCTCATGTAGGCTACTTGTGTTGCATTTCCATCAGTAAAATACTGCCACTTCTACTTAATGCATCTCTGTCACCCTCTGGTTACTGGTCACATGCCACTCTGAATGCCCATCTTTAGTTTTTATCCTTTATTAAAATCATGATTTGAAACACCAAACAATGTGTGATGATTACCAGAGGGAAAGTCACCTCACTCCCCCCAAGCACATTCAAGAGCCCAACAGAAACATCAGAAAACCAAAAACCAGGCGATTTCATTTGATGGATGCGCAATCCTCATTCAAGGGTACAGATGCATTCGGGACGGGTCAAAGCCTGAAAACACTAAACGTTAATGCATATCTGTCTCTCCGTCCAGGAGGCCTGTTCTCCTGCCTGCATGTCCATTAGGGCTCGGGTCTACTGATAAGAAGCAAAACCATTAAGCTACCCTGACATGCAGCACAGGCTCCCTGTAAAGATGACAGACGACTCTCTCTGCTCTGAATCAGAGTAACGACTGTGTAACAGTTATGTACAATGTCAGTCACATTGTATTCAGAGGAATAATAGTGATGTGCCATACAAGTGTGTGGTTGGTTGGGATACTTGAATGTGTGGGTGTGTGGGCATTGTAAGTACTTTCTCACCTACTATTTACTGCTTTGCTGAACAAGAACTGCTTGTTTCATTGTACTGTACTTGTTACAATTACAAATAGGCTACAAGTTATTCCGATATTCTGATGTAAATGGTATGATAGGCTACTAACAAAAAAACGCACAAAAAAGCACAATATGTCTCCCAGTGAGTGTAAAACATGGTAGCCTACTTATGTAACAAATACGTACAACGTATCGTATGGTATGGCGCATTATATGTGACAGTAATGTGCCAAAATTCGCTTGTAGCCTATGTATGGTTGGGCGATAGGTTCTAACAGGAACAGCAGCAACAGTGCAATAACAACCAAGCTTCCGTGTCAGAAGGACCCCACAGACACATCTGATTGTGTCAGCAAGGATGTGGTGGTACGGTAGGCACGCAAACACGCAAGCCAGCAAGTAGCACGCAAAAGACGCGCAATAATAAGCAAGGTGGCAGTAACAAGTGCCATGACCGTCCGTGACACCGTAGACACGGGACCTTGTGCAGACAAAACATGGATAATGGCCTTGTTATTCCCTTCGCTGCAGCTCTTTGCTGACTAGTGTGTCAGTGTTTGCCAATGACATCGGCTGCCTTGGCAGTTTGGCATTCATCCTACACAGTGGAGGGGGGGGGGGGTATGGATGTGTATAGTCCGTCATGCACCAAGCACGGGTGGGAGAGTGAGACATCTCTCCCGCCCACCTCAAAAAATCAAGAGCTTACCTCCGTTGGCGGGTGCCGCAGGTGCAATCACGATCCCCTTGGCTTCCGTCTTTGGCGAGTTCTGCCCGTACCTCCCATCGTCCTTGGTGAGCATTTGCTTAGGGTTGCCTTTGAGGTCCAGCACGGTGGCGTTGACCGTGGCGCTGTAATAGTCCTCGATGTTCTTCTCCGCGCGGGCTGAGAGCAGGCACCTGGGCAGCACGAGGAGGAGAACGACGGCGGACAGGGAGCTGCGGCATGGCGTTGCGGATGCGGACCACCGCCTCCTCAGCATCTTCGGCAATGTGTCTTTTTGTACTGCTAGTCCGCTTTATAGCAACCCCAACCGTCACCGGAGAAATAAAATAACAACAGGCCTATCCACGCACGCATACAGTAACAAGCATAGGCACGCATTCATTCACATACACACACGCTTTTGCTGTATCGGAGGGGCAGGGGTCTGGCTGGTTGGCTGGCTGGCTGGCTGGCGTGGTAGCCTTTCCTTCCCTTATCGCATGTCCACCTCGTTGCCTCCGGTCATGTAAACATCTTCAACACCATGGTCCTATTCCAAACATACGCACTCACAGCCCGCTGTCTTGATTCTTCGGAAATTAACTGCAAGGAGGTAAAAGGCAGATCAATAGGAGGCAACCATTACACATACCCGTTACGCCAGTGGTTGTGTTAGTCGCTATTGCAAAATCATTTGCAGTTATGACAGTATTCCTGTACGTGCGTACCCAAGGAGATATCAAAAAAGCCTACACGTTACAGTGACCATATACCAACAAATGGTTAGACATATTTCATGAACGTTACCTCGGCCGCGATGCGCTGCTGTGGGATTATACAGATGCCACACTATTGTCTAAAGTCAGAATACCTGGACCAAGGAAAAACAGCCCTGTGTGCCACGAATAGCTCCATAAAGCCCCTCATCCCAACCCACTAACCTGAACGGCACTCTGTTTACCCATTGTCAAAACTGTCAACATGACAGTACGCAAACGAAATTGACGTGGCTCGCATCTGCAACAAATGTATCGCCAGAGCTGTCAATACTGCTTTGTGCTCACAATTAGCTTGATAACGATAGCCAGCTGCAATACAGCTATCTATCGAGAGAGCGTTGATTTTACTGCTGCGAAAAACAAGGGTTATCCACCATACCTTATGGATTGGGCTCGCTCGAGACGTTATTTCTCCATATCTTGCGTCTTTTCTCTTGATATTTTGTACGCTGCGTCCAAAATCAAGACAGGCTTGTGGATCCGCTTGCCTCGTACTCCTTCTGCGACGCACTGGTGTGCGCAAGCGCGAGGTGATACCGAGCTCGCGCACGGAGCAAGCGAGGAGAAGTGCACGCTCAAAAGGTGTCCGTTGATAAAAAAAAATGCACTCAGAGCAGCATAGTCCGTTGTAAACGTCTTACATTTTCATTTCATAAATGACAACTGATGTCAGATGGAAATAAGATTAGTCTAAAATAAGTCTAATTTATAATGCAGTCTAGGTGCCTGGTTTCAGAATGCTACATTATCATCAAATTATGTTTACACCTACAGGTCACCAATGAAATAATTTTGTCTTTTTTCAGGCTTTGAGGTAGTTGGTGAGACCAACATTATGACCTATGTGAGCAGCTGTACAGACTTTACAGAGCACTCCATCTGGGTTTATTCGTATAACTTAGAGTGACCTTGCCAGTCCTATTTTTTTCCCCCACTGTTTCACAGCCAAAAAAAACACAGACACAAGCCATCAGACAGACTGCCTTTTCACTTCCTCAAGCAGGTTTGCACGCATCAACAAAACCAAAGTTATCAATTATCCCTGGCTTTAGGGGATCATCTGCTGGTGGACTGTTAGGGAATGGGGGGAGGCAGAGAGAGAGAGAGAGAGAGAGAGAGAGAGAAAGACAGAGAGAGAGAGAGAGAGAGAGAGAGAGAGAGAGCGCTCCATATTCCCCTTTACATAGTCCCTCAGGGCTTTAGGGGGGTTGTTTGGGGGTTGGCAAATCGGGCCTTCCTTTTTACTGTGACATCCAAGCCCCCTCTAAATGGAGGGATCAGTTTACGGTTAGCATGTCGACCCCACAGACAGAGTGCTGCTGCTGCCAGAGGCCAATGAATATGTATGTGATGGCCTTCTGTCTGCTTCCGCCCCGTAGGCTATGAATGCCCGACAGCTGAACGGGGGGAGGAACAAATGAGGAGACTAGCGCAGCACAGACATAATACGTAGGCATACCGTATGCAGGGCCGCTGACAGCCTTGGCTGGGCCCAGGACAAAGTCATCTGAAAGGGACCCCTACCCAATACATTCAATGTAATGAGGCCCAATTATGAGCCCCCATTGCCCTGGGCCCGGGACGACTGACCCCTTTGTCCCCCTCGCCGGCTTCCCTGATCGTATGTAATGTATTTATGTAATACAGGGCATACAGTAGCTCATAATTAGAATGACAGTGTTATGTGTAACACCACCAGTAATGTCTTTCGTTGATGATGAACCATAGTCTGCGTATTTGAATTCACAAGACCTGAAATTAAGTCTATTTGAATTAACTTTTGACCAGACACAATACCTATGTTGCAGGCTTATTTTTGGCACAGTATGTCCTACAGTAAGGAGAAACATTTAAATAAAATATGGTACAGTAGCCTCTCACTGCAGATGGTCCCGTCGACGGGCCTGTTCACTCTTTGCAGAAACTGGGAACACAGATGATGGGCTAGACCCGAAACGTTTGTCCCCTGTCTGTCAGTTTTATTTACTTTTTTTCGGCTTTGTTTAATACGGTTCTGATTTTGCATTCAGCTCTTGTATGCGACCCCTTTCTTTCTTTTCGCACTCTTTGCTGAAAACTCTCAACAACATCATAACAACATTGCTATGACAATGTATTGTAGAGAGTCTTCAATAACAGATTAAGATTTGGTCACTACCACATGGCAATAAGGTTATAACAGCGGCTCTGTGCTAAGGGGTAAAGTTTCTATCATTCAGGGCCATTTACCACTTGCTCCAGAAAACATGCTCATAGCCCAATTAAAGTAATGATAGAAATTATATATTACTTTACAGTAATCTTCTAAGCCAGCGGTTCCTAACCTGGGGTGCGGGCACCCCCTGGGGGTGCGCCAGAGATTTCTGGGGGTGCATGGAATTTTGTTTGTGTTGAGGTTGTCACCAAAATTCTGATTCTAAACCGCATAATTAGGTCAAATCAAAAACAATTTAAAACATGTTTTGGACCTAATGTAAAGTCATTAAAGAAGTGATTAATGTCTAAAGCAAGAATCATTGTAATTAGTCACTTAAATCATTTTTTTGGTGCGTATACACGTATAGACCTTTGGTTTGGGGGTGCACAGCTTGTCTTGGGCAGAGTTTAGGGGGTGCTTCAAGAAAAAAGGTTAAGAACCACTGTTCTAAGCAAATGCCCAAAGTGCTTAAAAAGCAAAGTCTATTGTTATTGTGTTTTGCTGATGCTATCACCCTTTCTCAGTAGCCTATTCATACAACAGTGTTGCCAATTACGTTGAGTTATGGTGCACCCATGCAAGAAAGTTCCACATACCCTGAATGGTGAGTGGGCAAACAATGAATGACTTTACAAGCATTACATTGTTTATCAAGAAAAATCATGCGCATGCTTATATATAGTACTTATTATGGGATATAGCCCTATATCTGTTCTTTTGTTAAGGTACAGTACAAGTACACAGTCCAGATGAGGACCTGTGGAATACCAAAATGTTATAGTCTGAATAAATTAAATAAAAAAGAAATATTGTTAAGAGCTTATAATAACACTTTCACATGTTCAATTGTAATTCAATTGTTTGATAGTTCTGTAGTATTGGGCAATCACTAACATCAGTAGCAAAATGCAATACTGGCATTTCAGTGTATATTGGGGTCACAGACAAAAAGTTAATCGGTTATTCTGACCTCTGTCGCACCCGTGCTTTTATTGACACACCAACTGTATGGCTATTATTCCTTAGTAACAAGGTTAGGTAGGGTATGTGTGGGCTAAGTGCCTTGCCCAAGGGTACAATGGTTGTAGCAGACATTGACTGGGTATCAAGCTCAAACAAGCATATGGTCCTCCATGTCACTGGATGCTGGTTATTGACCATAAGACCATCGCCACCCCCAGCACAGCACAGCCGAACACAGCACAGCACAGTGAGTCACACGGTCAATGCACTGGGCTGGAAACAAACCCAGGTCATCTGCCGGGCAAATACATTATGACAACCACCACACCAGATGCCAGTTACACAATTTGTGTATTGTGTATTGTGTATTGAATTTAGTAGAGACAGTTGACTCTGAAGTGGCGTTTGACACGCACGGTAAAATTCTATGCTGTAAACAACATTAGCCTAGTGCAGTGGTTTTCAAAGTGGGAGCCTAGGACCCCTGTGGGGCTGTGCGAGGGTACTAGAGGGGCCACAGTAGGTTGGAAGGAAACTTATTGCAAAAGAAAAGCAAAATAAATAACTAATATTCATATTAGTTAAGAATCACAGCTTCTACTTTACTCTTGGAAATGACCTAATTTACATACCACACACTGCTATATTTTTATGTTTCTTTTTGTCGTTGCATGGATTTAATGCTTTAGAAATCGACTTGTGAAAGGTGATGCACAGATAAGGCAGTGTGCATGACCCATGGCAGGGGGGCCTTGGAGGAAATCCTCTGATATATGGGGGTGCCTTGTCATGGTAAAGTTTAGGAACCCCTTTAAAATGGACAGCTCCACCTTGTGGCCAAAAATATTACTGCCTGCTGGGTTGGTCTAGAATTGCACCATTGTGCTGTGCTGTGCTGTGTTGTGACAAGGCTGTGGCCTATTACATGTAATTACGCAGTTTGAATACCAACAGTCGGTTCCACAGATTTGCCTATGTTGCGGTGCCATACTATACTGTATATTTCATGTTATACTGTAGTGTGGCTAAAGTCAGGCTAAAACAACATAACACACCAGTTACAGTGCACAGTGGCACACTACACCAAAACACACTTTTTGTGGACTGGACAAGGGAATAGTACACAAAGTCCTCACACACACAATTAAAGAACACCTTTCAATACACAGATAATTGCCAATACAGATAAAATGGCAACATGCTTGCATGCATTTTGAGTCTTTGAATCTTGAATTTTAAACCACAAAAATGACCAAACAAAGACAGAGATCCTGTCCGATGTTGTGAAGAGACCTTTGGGGAGCCAGACGGAGACATCTCCTCCATTTTATTGTTTTCCCCTGCAATACGCCCCCTGACCCCAATGGATTTATCTATTCAAAACAATGTCATCAGCATCCTATCTGTTTTTGATTACCGGTAAACTTTGCCACTTTATTTATTATTTAAGTTCTCTGTTTCCACTGAAGTCAGTACTATTTGCTTTGAGAACAAATGTAATGTGATGACTCCTCGAACTGGGCAATGGCTGCAGATCCAGCCAGCCAGGGACTGTTTCTTCCATCAGGAGGCTGCTGAGAACTGAACACTGAGCAACGGCCACTTCACACTGGACACTTCAGGGCCGCTGACATGTGTAACCGGGCTCGGGACAGTCATCTGAAAGCCCCACACCCCAACCCAATTCATACAATGTCATGAGGACCCAATTCTGGGGCCTCCCTTAAACGGGCCCAGGACAACTGACCTGTTTATCTCCCTTGTTGGCTTCCCCACTTTATCCACTGTTGCATGCTGTAATGCCACTGGGACAGCTTGTATTTGTACCGAAAAAAGTATTTTTGAACTCTGGTTAAATGTCATATTCTCAATATGCTATAATCTTATTCCTGATTGTTTTATACTATTTTCTGTTTATTTGTTGTATTTGTTTTAAAAATGTGTACTTGATAACTGTCCTCTTCCTATTTCTGATTGTTTGTTTAGTATATATTTTTTATTTTGAGTCAACTACACTCTGGCATATGAGTTTGACTAGCATCTACTGTACTTTATACTGTATGCCACTTAGTGACATTAGGCCCCAAGACAAGTCATTTGATTTCAGCTGGCCTGAGAGAAGGGACTTTTTGCAAAAAATGGATTTGGCCAAAAGGGGGTCCTAACTGAAAAACAACCACAGCGCCTAATCTCTCACCCATGTACAGTATCACTCTCATTTTGGCTGCGCAAACAGCAGATGGAGCAGCAGCAACAACAGCAACACAAATGTCAGAGTTGTTGTTGTTGTTCGCCCGGGTCAGCTTGCCTAGTGCCCAGTGCCCAGGGCGTGAGGGGGAGTGAGGTGCCTCTTCCAGGACATTGACATTTTATTGACATCCCACCATCCACACTCCGCTCAAATGTGACCCATTAAACTAGCTCCAGCGAGGTTCCAGGAAAAATGACTTGTGCGTGTGTAGCCTGTCTCGCTGTGGAACCAGGCTTTTTACTCGGCCTGTCATTTGCTTTACATTGATTGAGTATAAAGTGTTGTCTCGCTTGCCATGTAGCCTATAGACGAGCAGTGGCATATCTCTCATTGGCCTATTCTGCACGCTGACAAACACATCCAGATTTGGGGGCTCTTGAAAGGATTCAAATTTGGAAGGCATAATTATTATGGTAACGCTTTATTTTAAGGATACATCTATTAGTGCTAATACATACGTTGCTAATGCCTGTACAAGTTACTTGTAAGGCATGTACTAAGCAAAATAAAACATTTGTTAAGCATGTATTCGCAAATGTCTTGTTCATGCACAATTAGGGATTTATTACTAATATAACCTTAGTAAGGACCAGTAAGCCTATATTCCTATTTATTATTAAGTAGTAAGTGGCAGAATACAATGTGTATAAGCTCCCGACACACTGTGTGAACAAACCCTGAACAGTGTGAAAACAGATGTGGAATAAGGGTCCCTATTCTAAAGTGAAGCACTACCGGTCCCCCTCAGTACCTAGGGCCCCTCACACTACCCAGGCCTGCACTACCTGCCCCCCCCCCCTGATCAGCAAAGTGTAAGGATAAAGTAAATGAGTATATTATATTCTGCTGAGATATCTAGTTTCTCTTACTAAAATCTATGTTAAAGGGGCAACAGGAGCTATTATATAGCTAGGATTGAATGTACACTTCTCAATGACGGTTGGGTGGTAAGATTTTTTTTTTTTTCATGTACCACTGAGTGTTAATTGTAAAAAAAACCATTATGAAGAGTAATAGTTTTGAAGTGAAACTAAACTATTCTTTTGTGATAATTAAGTTAATGTTTGAGAACATTAGCTCCAAGAAGTGCAGTGCATGATGGGTACGCAATCTACAGACAACCTACCCGGCTCTGAGCCTACCTACGTCCTTAGCTCCTCCCCTCACTCGTGCAAACAATTTGCCATGTATCTAACAACAGAAATAATATCATTGCTGCATTGCATGCATTGCATTTCCGACTAAGGGCGTACCCATCATGCACTGCACTTCTTGGAGCTATGTTTCTCAAACATTAACTTATTTATCACAAAGGAATAGCTTAGTTTCGCTTCCAAACTATTACTCATCATTATATTCTGCATTTATTGTGGGGGTTTTACAATCAAAACTAAGTGGTACATGAAAAAATGACATCTCACCACCCCATCGTCATTGAGAAGTTTGCGTCCAATTCTTGCTATAAATTGATGCCTGTTACTCTGAATTACACTGTGTGGAATAAGTTACAATTCCATATTGATCTAAACTGATGCAGGACCAGACAGTTTACTACACCTTGCTGCTCAAGGGGAAACTGGATAGAGTGGGGGCCCTAGTGCGGGGGCCCTAAGCCCTCTGGGCTGAGCAATGCATCACTTTTGAATAGGGACCCGTATTCCACATCTGTTTTCACACTGTTCAGAGTTTGTTCACACAGTGTATCAGGAGCTTATACGTACACATTGTATTGTGCCACTTACTGCTTACTCATAAATAGAAATCTAGGTCTAATAGGTCCTTACTAAGGTTACATTGGTAATAAATCCCTAATTGTGCATGAACAAGACATTTGCGAATAAATGTCTAACAACTGTCTGATCTTGCTTAGTACATGCCTTACAAGTTACTTACACAGGCATTAATATTGTATGTATAACTGCTAATAGATGTATCCCTAAAAAAGCGTTACCATTATTATTATTATTTTTTATTTATTTATTTATTTATTTATTATTATTATTATTATTATTATTATTATTATTATTATTATTATTATTATTATTATTATTATCATCATTATAAGTAGCCTTGAAGGTAAAGGGATCTCGTATCATTTTGGCCCTTAGAAACATCCTAATTTCCCCTCTCTGCCGCCATATCTGCAAATACTGCACTTGCTGTGGTAAGATGATCATGGAAAAGTGGTGCCTATAACCCACTGACAATATATAAGTAATTATAGTACAATGGCATCACTGTCCTTGAGGCCATTTTTATTATGACTCTGAGACAATTTGGGTCCAACTCAATATACAGTACTGTCATCTGGCTGTGACTTGTTGAATAGGTTTCACCTTGTTCCACGAACATTCCAGCTGAAATACACAAGGGTCTATCTGACCTCCCATCCTCTCTTTTCTCTTGTGGCCTCGTGATGTGAGACAAGATGTCATTGACGATGTAAGTTTTATTCAATATCTTAAAAAAGCGCAATTCAAATGTTATTTGCAACCAGGATATTGAAGGACATATAACTGAGAGCAGAGATACAGGTATTTTATTAATCCCAAAGGAAATGAAGGTGTTCTATACAGTATAGTGTACAGTACAGCATAATAGTAGGATAGTTGGAAGAGGGGGAAAACATTATAATCTCCATATAGGCTCAGATGGGGAGCGCAATATGCAAACAACAAAATATCGGCCTACAGTTGCATGTGTTCCATAATAGGCCTATTATTGAGAAACAGTACATTTAAAAAATACATAACATTGATCTGCCTCATGCATCCCTATATTGCTCTGAAAAACATTAAGTCAAGTCTGACCTCTGGTGGCAAAAGAAGAACATCACCTGTGATCAACGCCAACCATTCCCCCTACTTAGCCGCCCACCGAGGCGTGGAAACTGCCTCGACATGACATGACATGACATGACATGATTTCATATCGTATCGTATCATATCATATCATTGTAATGACCCATGCAGCAAGTTGTAGAAAGTAGGTTATGTTTGATTGTTCAGGCAATTGCTCTTATAAACAACAATCTCAAGGCTACTCCTGCAGCTACTTTCTATTGCAATAACTGGGTTATGAAAACCAACAGCCTTTTCTCTCCATTTCACCCAATATTTTCCGTCATATGACCGCTTCAGTACTATTTGTCCTTTGCATTTACAGCTCCCTTAATCCCTTCCTAAAGATAATGTCACTCCTGTACGAGGCTAATAAGCCAGGGACAGGTGTCAGAAAACTAAATCGACCAAGCGCTATGTCCTTTAACCATTTTAATGGTAATGCTGTACATCACAGTCCCTTTCCTCAAAAGGGGGCTATGTGGTAGCCACGTCAGGGTAGGCCTTGACCGCATGGGTGGTTCTAAATAGGGGCCAGGGTGGGCCAGAGCCCCTGTTGTGGCCTGTGCTGGACACTGGACAGCCAATGACCTCGACATGATATACATTTTGTATGCTAATATATTTATAACATGAAAATGTATCTCTTTTGCCAATTTCTGTGCCCCCCAGAAAAAATAATGGCCCTTGGCCCCCTGGTAATTTTGGTCTAGAATCTCCACTGCTTGACCGATAATTTGGCAGGGCAATTCCTGGTAGGCCGATGGTGCTCAGGGGCCGACAGACCCACAATGGCCTTCAATTTAGACGGGTGCCTCGTGAAAATTACCAGGCTTTTCAGGTCAGGTGAATGGGAGTACATTCCCACTGACGGGGGCAATGCAACAGGACATGATGGGACATGATGGTAAAGTTCATTTCCACAGAAGTGACTCGCTATGGCAGACAAAGGAAACGGAATTGCAATGTGACAGTTTTATTTCAACAGAGGGGGCTAGAGGGCCAGGGGGGGAACTGGATGGTGTTTAAGTTTATTTCCACAGAAGGGTCTATATACGGTAAATATGGTGGTGTGAGTGTTAAATTGAACCACCCAAGTGCTAAATGAACACTACATCATTTACTGGAACTGGAACTCTACTGGAACTCAGATAGGGGCAGGTGTGAAAGGTGATTTCCAGGTCATTTCCACTGAAGGGGCGATGTGATGTGTCGAAACAGGATAGGGAGAGAGAGAGAGAGAGAGAGAGAGAGAGAGAGAGAGAGAGAGAGAGAGAGAGAGGAGAGGTGGAGGAGAGCCTGGACCCTACTCTGCGGAGGGGGGTGGGGGAAGGGGGTGGCAGACAGTTCATTTCCAAAGAATGGGGTAGGTCTAGACGGGGGCAGCATGATGACACACTAATATACTATGGGCTGGCATGTTTATGGAAACCCAAGTTTGATTCAGGACTGTGTAATTTCCCAACCCCACGGATCAAACTAGCACCTTCCGTCCATTGATTTTGCTTGTGGCCTCTTGAATCCCGTCTCCATGGAGAAAACAACAACGTTTCCCTGCTGTCAGCCTAGGCAGAGCAAGTTTTGTCGTACCCCACCCCCCTTTCAGCATCCCATCTGAAAACAAGAAAAGGACCTTTCAACTTTCAGCTGTGCTTTTGCTAAATATTGAATAAAACGGCATTGATGATATCTTGCATCACATCACAAGGGCACATGTAACAGGAATGGATTGGACACACTAATTTGATGTGTACCCTATGGCTATAATATCTCTCTCCCACTTATTTCCTCTCACACACTGTCCTGTCATGATAAATGTGGCTGGACTCATAGTTCATTTCCTCAGAAATGGGCTAACAGGTTATGAAGGGGAACTTGCACGGTGATAGTTTATTTCCACCAAATGATCTATGTAATATGTGGGAAAGGGCAGAATGGCTAAAATGGCTTTGAGGTTAATTTCCACAGAAGGGGCAAGTAAGCTGTGATTTATGCATGATATGTATTGTGTAATGGCAATACCCCCCCCCCCCCATCCTGACATCATATTTTCATTACATTACCTACATCCCATTATGCCTGCATTTAGCAGACACTTTTATCCAAAGCACCTTACAAGGAGGACACATACACAGCAACTACAGAGTGTGGGGTGAATACAGAGTACAGCCGTGAACGAGTAAAGCAGAGCAAGACAAAGTGCAGCAATCAACAAACTCAACTAAACAACAGGGTTACGGAGGACTATATTTTGTTACGCAGCAGGGAAGCACTCTCGGAAGAGATTCGTCTTCACAAGCTTCTTGAAAGTTAAGAAGCTAAGCATTTAATCTGCATCCCTGATGGAGCTACACAGTAAAGTCAACACTAAGAGAATACCCGGGGAACAATACACTTAGAAGATATGAACTTGACTAAGTGTTGAATTAAGTGTTAATTTAACACTCCTGCAACATTTAATGTGTATAGACTGTATGAGGGCAAAAAGAGCGAGAGATCTGCATGGTGAAATTCATTTCCGTGGAAGGAATTGCGTGATGGCCAGAGACAGGTATGTAAAGTGGGGGTTATTTCCCCACTGACGCATCTCAATAGGACATGGACAAGTGTGTGGAAAGTCCAGTTATCAACAGATTTGGAATTTGTTAGTTCATTCCCACAGAAGAGCCAGGAAGATGTCTTTATGGTGACACTTATTTCCTGCAGAAGAGGACTTAAAAGCAAAGATCATGTCTGGAAAGTCAAAGTTTATTTCTGCAGTTGTGACAAGTTACAGTAGGCCTGCGGTATATGGACAAATCTGGGAGTTGACAGTTCATTTCCGCACAAGGAGCTGTCACAGGCCAGATATGAACCACTCTTAGAGCCCTCTGACAAGTGAAACATCCAGAAAGGAACAGGGCTGATTGGTAGTACAAGAAATGCAGTCATTTACTGTAATTGTGTGTCATTATGTTTTGTCAAAGCACATAACCCATGATCTGAATTGCCAAAGAACCATTTCTAACGTCAAGAATGTCAAGATTTAGACTGCCACATAACCATCTTAACACCTAATTTGGCATGCTAGCAAGATTTTTTTAGGATCATGTCATTATTCCGTAATAACCTGCTGAAGGCGGAAATCGAGATGGAAATGTTCAGCCATCCTGCATCAGGGCCGTCGTTAGGCCTATTTTAGGGGGGCTTTAGCCCCCCCCCCTACATTAGTATTAGCCCCTCCTAAAACAATTTTGAATTTATTTATTTATTTATTAGCATTTTTTTTTCCAAAAACAAATGCAGTAAAGCACTGAATACGAACCACCAAGAAAGCAAGTTAATCTGAATACAAGTTCCTGTTTGCTTATTTATTGTTTAATGCCACTTATATCCTACTGCACAGCAATTAAAGCAGGGTGCACAGCAATATGTTATGCGGGGGGAAACAGGTAGAGGATTGTGCTTTGTGACTAACACCTCGAGAAAAGTGTAATTACTTACACGGATAAAATCTCTGACACAAAGTAGCAGTTTTCACTCACAATACCTGTGTAATAAACCCATTCGACAATGTCTTGAAATTACACTTGAGCTTCAATATAAGTCTTAACAGTTTGAAAACACACATGAACTGATTACAATAGCTACTCATGGACTAAAAATGACCTAATATCTCCCGGGGATGCATAGTTTTCCAAGTAAGGCACCTGTTTGAATGAGTCGCTTCCTGACCACTGCTTATCCTGGAGACGCGCAGTTAGTAACTCCTTAAAGTTCCTAGTCCTTCTGTAAATTATTAGGCAGGTGCGTAGGATATTATCCCAGTGGGGTTGTAATTCAAGTGTAAAGAAATCCTGCACACTGTCCATTCCACCAACAAACTTTAATACAACATGAAGAAGGTCGGATGACCGAAAAGTTAAAGTTTGTTGGTAGAATGGACAGTGTGCTGAATTTCTTTGCTCTTAAAATAATGAATTCATAGACAAAACCTAAGCAGGTGAGCTGAAAAAAAATTCGGCGCGCGCTATGCGCACGCATTTTCTTCCTCTGGAGCTAAGCCCCCCCTGTCTCTCAAACCTACTGACGGACCTGTCCTGCATTACACACAGTGACACTGTGTAGCCTATGTGCTCTTTCCCTATGTACAGTGCTTCAGTTTCATTTTGTTTGAGTGCTTGAGACGAGAGTCTAGTTGTCACAGGGGTGAAAATGACTTGTGGGGAAGGAACAAAAAGATGGACGCTGTGTTACCGGGGGAAACATTTGATTGACGGATGTAAACAACCTTGCTGGGTTCTCTGCCAAGACAGACGCTCATTCAGGTGATTAACTGGGACAAGCCACAGGTGTTGGGAGGGCAAGGGGTAGGATGTGATTGGTGATTACGGAGTGGCGAGAACTTTTAATGGAACTGTGTTTGCATGGACGGGGGGCTGGACACGCCACGAGAGAGAGAGAGAGCGACAGGACGCCGGAGAGAGGCATGGGATCGCCTCAGCCGGTAACCGGATGGTGTCTGGAGGACGAAGAGAATCCAGAGAGCTTCATGGAAGATCCTAAGGATCGGCATCCAGGCGCCGCCAGCTCGACGGAGGGAGCGCGACCGGCATTTTGCCTGATGCGGAGGTGCGCGTCCCAAGCTGCGGTCGGTTCTGCCTCGGAGGATGTTTGTGGTGCGACGAGAGTGATCGCCCTCGAGAAGCAAGTGATTTGGCCTGGACACCAGGGCCTTCAATTGGAAGCCCCACCCGCCGCGATGCACGCTGCCTTGGCCCTCTCTACCTCCATCTCTCTCTCTTTCTCACTCACTCTCTCAGCCTTGCTTTCTTTCTGTCGCTCGGTCTCTCGACCTTGCACGCTCTCTCTCTTTCTCTCCCTCTCTCGCCCTTCGGCTGAAGAACAGTATCACAGAGACTCATCATGATCGTTTGGCACACAGCTCAGGTGGATCATCACCCTGTTTGGATTGAAGTGTGCTGTGACCGTGTGCCGTGTAAGTCCACCTCTTATTGCATGCTGCGTGCTGGTGTGACTCAACTAGTAATAATTACGGTGACCCACTGACTGTGAAGCCTACCATCCATCTACTGTGAAGTGACTGCTGGGATTGGGAACTGTGGGACAATGCTTTGAGACTGTTTTAATCTTGGGTGAAGTAAAATAAATATTTATGATGGTCTAAAACTGTTTCCGGCGTCTTGGAGTATCTGAGTGTGTGCAGTGTACTCCTCTGGGTATTGGGTGGTAAACGGGGGTGCCGTTAAGAATTACGCACGCCCCCTACCTGTGACATTTGGCGTAGTCGGCAGGATACCCTGAGTTTGAGCTACTGCACACCCCAGGTATACCAGACACAGAGAACAGCAATCACCCTAGCATTTTAATGGACCATTTTTAGAAAAAATGAAAAGGAAAAAAAACCTGAAAATTTGGGGTTCCATCTGAACTGTTTTAAAACCAAAAAAATAATAGTTCCAGGGACTGGAACCTAAAAGGGTGGGTGGATGTCACGGGGGTGAAAATGACTTGTGGGGAAGGAACAAAAAGATGGACGCTGTGTTACCGGGGGAAACATTTGATTGACGGATGTAAACAACCTTGCTGGGTTCTCTGCCAAGACAGACGCTCATTCAGGTGATTAACTGGGACAAGCCACAGGTGTTGGGAGGGCAAGGGGTAGGATGTGATTGGTGATTACGGAGTGGCGAGAACTTTTAATGGAACTGTGTTTGCATGGACGGGGGGCTGGACACGCCACGAGAGAGAGAGAGCGACAGGATGCCGGAGAGAGGCGGCCATGGGCCGACAGCAGGTGCAGGGGTGGGGGATTGCCTCAGCCGGTAACCGGATGGTGTCTGGAGGACGAAGAGAATCCAGAGAGCTTCATGGAAGATCCTAAGGATCGGCATCCAGGCGCCGCCAGCTCGACGGAGGGAGCGCGACCGGCATTTTGCCTGATGCGGAGGTGCGCGTCCAAGCTGGCGGTCGGTTCTGCCTCGGAGGATGTTTGTGGTGCGAAGAGAGTGATCACCCTCGAGAAGCAAGTGATTTGGCCTGGACACCAGGGCCTTCAATTGGAAGCCCCACCCGCCGCGATGCACGCTGCCTTGGCCCTCTCTACCTCCATCTCTCTCTCTTTCTCACTCACTCTCTCAGCCTTGCTTTCTTTCTGTCGCTCGGTCTCTCGACCTTGCGCGCTCTCTCTCTTTCTCTCCCTCTCTCGCCCTTCGGCTGAAGAACTGTGTCACAGAGACTCATCATGATCGTTTGGCACACAGCTCAGGTGGATCATCACCCTGTTTGGATTGAAGTGTGCTGTGACCGTGTGCCGTGTAAGTCCACCTCTTATTGCATGCTGCGTGCTGGTGTGACTCAACTAGTAATAATTACGGTGACCCACTGACTGTGAAGCCTACCATCCATCTACTGTGAAGTGACTGCTGGGATTGGGAACTGTGGGACAATGCTTTGAGACTGTTTTAATCTTGGGTGAAGTAAAATAAATATTTATGATGGTCTAAAACTGTTTCCGGCGTCTTGGTGTATCTGAGTGTGTGCAGTGTACTCCTCTGGGTATTGGGTGGTAAACAGGGGTGCCGTTAAGAATTACGCGCGCCCCCTACCTGTGACATAGTCGTTGTCATGAGTTGCTGAACCTCGTCCTCCGCAGTCTTCGTCATTCTTCCGCTGTGTTTATTTTTTTTTTCCATTCTTCCCATGAGTTTATTTAGAGTTTAGCCTTTTTAGATTTGGATCTCCTGTGCATTAATTAAATGTTTTATTTCTTGCAATGTTTTTGTTTTACTTTTTAAAACAGTAGGCTAGTTGCCCCTGTTGAAACCTTTTTGTTGGCCTATACCCCAGAAGGGACAATAGGCGCAATCAATTAGGTTTCCCCTGAGTGCAATAAAACACTTTCCCTAACCTCAGTCTTTGTGCTTGTATTTGGAATCTCCATTCGAAATCCTGCCAAATCACTATGGTCCCTGGTGGAATGAGGGGCTTTCTGAAGGAAATACAGTAGATTGGCAGTCAAAGATGTTTTTGTTGGCCTTTGTGCGCAAACTAGCACTACAGGCACATTGGAATTCTTGTGCAGGCCCTCTGAGGCAATAAATAAGAGGGGAAATAGACATTAGAAAGTGACCCAAGAAGAGCAGACCGATTCAGAAAAAAAGTATCCATGAAGTTGGTCAGATCTTTTGTTTTGCCATCAGTCTGACTCTAACAGGGAAGAGATTATTTAAAAATCATGCTTTGTTTAGTTGTGATACTCTCTGCTTTACTGTGTCTCAGGTTGTATGTGCAGTGTTTATGTTGGAGCAGAGAGTAAGCTGGATGGAGTGAGTCTTGAATGATTTTCTCTGGTCACTTCTGGCTGTGCTGCACAACTATGTGCACACATGTACATGGAGTAAAGAGAGAGAGAGAGAGAGAGTGCATATAATCATCTCTGCAGTCATGATGAATCTTTGCAGAGCCTTCCTTCCAGCCTCGGTCAGGGCTGAACCAGTAATCTGGCATGTAGGGCATTTTCCCGGTGGCCTGACAGTCCTCAGGGGCCAATGTTCTTCAGTTTTGTTTGTTTCTTTCTTTGTGTTCATTTTACTTAGAGATTGGCCCTCAATTTAAATGGTGCGTCACATCTGTCTGTCTTTAATATAGTGGACAGCCAATCATTAGATCGTAGAAAAGAAGGAAGGGCATTGTGAACGGCTGGTTTAAGCTGAATGCCCGGGCTGGTTTTCGACCCCAGACAAGTCCTGGCTTTGGTGTTGCCATAGCAGACAGTGATGCCTTTGGTGAAGTTGCTAAGTCCGTAAGTGAGAGGATGGTGGTTTAGTCCAGATTTGGACCTGGACATCCAAATGTGGCATGACTACCAATTAACCAATGTAAATACTGACCATGCCACCTAACGGAGTTATACCCCCTTTGGAAAATGAGTTAATTTGGGACGGGCACAGAGGTGTGACAAGGACATCAGAGAAAAAAATGTTGGGAAACAGTTAATTCTCTCTCTTTTTTTTTTACATCATTTTATAAAAGTGTAAAATGGTTCATAACAAAGGTCACTGATAATGAGGAATGTAAGGGGCTGGATGCAAGATACGCAGCCAAACACGTGAGCACATTTTTGAGTGACAGCAGTTTCCAACAATCAGGTTGGAGGTTGAAGAACGCGTAGCAGGGGTGCGCAGCAAGGGATTGTTTACAAACAGGAAACCCATGTAATGCATCTTATTAACCAAGGTTACAAGCGTGGCACCGCTACTATTTGGGTAGCAGTTGCTAGTGCTAAATCAATCAAAAATGACGGAATGGGCGGGATTAGTGGGCGTGGTAATCCGGTGGATAGAATAGGACCATATGCTCACAGTAGTGTTTAATTAACACTGCGTGTTTATTGTGAGGGAGAGTGGGGACGAGGGCCGTGGGAAGCAGGGGAAAGTGCAATAATGGCAAATTGCAATCCGTATGTTTTGAACATAGCTGGGCTTCGTTTCTCCATTGCGAAGTTGCTAACAGACTAGCAACGCTGTAGAGTAAATACTATAAAAGTTGCTAACTCCTGTGTCTTGAACGTTAGCACACAAAGTAACTACTGTTTGGAGTAATGCGCACTTTGAAGTAGTGGGGACTTTGAAAGTGGGGCGCCTCCTATCCGTATCTCGACAGTGGAGTTGACGTGAAGTTGAAGTACAGCTGGAGTAGATCCATTGAGTCCAGACATCACCTAAGCCACCCCAAGTAACACACAGTGCTAGTCTACTTCAGAGTGTGACTCCACCCATTAGCTAAAGTTGTAGTACATATTTGACCACAAATGTGTCAATATCTTTTAATCCTGTGGTGCAAAAGCACTGAAAATCAATCGACATGCACACAAAGTCATGATACAGCTGCGAGAGTGTTCAGAACACAAATTCACGTCATGTCATTTGTTTGTGAAAAAAAAGTCATATCCTTGGAATCTGATGAAACCCACACTACTAATATACTTTTAGCTGTATACCGATTGAATTTCGTCTCATTTCGATGTGTAATTTGTGAAATATTTAGATTAGAAAGTATTGGTTACTCCTGGAAATTCACTAGTTCACGTGTCAAGTGCTTAAAAATGTATAGTGCAAATTTCATTTCATAGCCTAGGGGTATTTACGCTTGCCTATCAATGGGAAGATGCGAGCCACGCAGGTTCGAATCCAGTGTGCAGCATGTCGACAACAACTCATGTTTTGGACCCTACAGTGTAACACATTTTCCCTTGGCTGTACGTGTGTTGGTAATGCACAAAATAAATGATCTATTTCCGCCAGATATTTCGAAATTTTGTTTCACTGCAACCATGTGGATTAGAACCTGCATGACTTCTGTTTTCCCATTGGGATGCAAGCGTGAATACCACTAGGCTATGTAATGAAATTTGCACTGAATTTTTTTTAGGGATTTGACAGGTAATTGTCCGGGAAGAACCACTACTTCATTATCCAACTATTTTACAAATTACACCTCGGAATGAAACGAAATCCAATCGGCATGCAGATAATACTGCATTATTGGTGCGGACGGTGTCAGTCAGATTGTAATGCCACGGCCGTGTTTTTTCACAAAGAAATTACAAGGTGTGTTGTGGAGGAAACAGCTGAGTCACGGTGTCGTGACATCCAATCAAATGTGCTGGTGGTGGTTGTACACTATTGCTTTGTACTTCACGCACTGAATTTAGGAGGAAACAGCTGAATCATGACTCAGCAAGACACATGTGGTTGTCATCCAATCAAAAGGGCTATTCATGCTTATCTCTTGTTGCAAATGAGCAAGTAGAAGTAAGTAGATGAAGTAAGTAGATAACTTTAAAGTACATCTGTAGAAAGATGCTAATGTTCCAGAATCGCACCCCTGACCAGACCACACACTCAGTCATGAATAACGTTTCCTTATCTGTAACGGAGCCTGACAGCCCATGGCCATATAAGACCCTCAGACAGCTGTAACCCATGATGATGGAAGACACGTCCTCAGATTTAATTGAAACTGTTGCAAAAGGTGATTAAGATTAGAAACAAAATACACAACAGAAGAGAAGGGATTGCTTCATTGGGTCAGAGATAAAATTTAGTAGGGGTTCTCATTAAACGGGTATGTCGAAGAAAAAAAAAAAAAAGATGGTTACAAATATGCCAGTACCACACTCCATGTCGATGACATTTTGTAATAACAGACATTTTACAGGTTTATTCACACTTAGTATATTGATAACTGATTTTTCAACAAAACATTTACAAATGTTGGTAAATGATTTAAGAACACTAGTTAAAACAACATCTAGAAGTGCCCAGCGGGCAAACTCGCATCAAACTCGCCCAGAATCTGATTCTAGCGCCACTTCATGTTTTAATTTACATGGTCCCTAATAAATTGAAACTGATGTCCCAAAGGCAGTATTGTAACAGGATATTGGGATTGGACCCCTGCTGAAAGGGTGTTCAAGCTACTCCCTGTGTGTTGTGATACAGTAATCAGCATGACAGTGTTCAGGTATGTTTGTGAGGGTCGTTTTTGGTGGACAAAAATAACATTTTGGTTTACTTCGCCGATCGATTCGTACGGACTTCTGTAAAAGCTGAAAGATACTACAGGATATCAATGCTGGTTGTAAAAGCTGAAAGTGTATTGTGTCTGTGCTAACTAATGCTAAACTTATGCGCTAACTAATGCTAAAATTATGCACTGGGTTAAATTGTATGGGCCCATACACCACGGACAATCCAAACAAAGAGCCAAACAAATGTTCTTGTGATTTTCCCTCAGCCCTACTTTATTTGGCCTCAAACAGATCAGATCATGTTTGTAAAATGTCCGGAATTCTCCTTTAAGAACACGCTCATGGAAAGAAGAACATTAAGGAAACCACACACGCTCGCACCCACATGCACACATGGACACACGCACACGCACACGCACACGCACCAATTTATTGTATACTCTCATTGTCCCTCAGGGCAGCTTGCAGTTGTGTCTCAAACAAATCTGTCTCAATTGTCCTTTTTCCATCAACGAGATAATTAACTTAAATGTGATGTCTGTCTGTCTGTCTGTCTGTCTTTCTCTCTCTCACTCTCTCTCTCTCTCTCTCTCTCTCTCTCTCTCTCTCTCTCTCTCTCACTAGTAGTTGGACTCAGATTTGGTCTTGGCCACTGGTCTCTTGCCAAATATGGCAATTTGGACTCGCCTAATGAACATAAATGCTACCATGTGTTCCTTTGGCTTGGGGGGAAATGGGGACACTGCAAATAAACACATTGCTTTGCCTGATTGGAACTACTGTAACTCTTCATGTATAGTGTTTTATGTGTGTTCAATACTGCTCTCTTCTGGCCTCTGGGCTATTGCACTTATTCTGCACATGGGATGATAAATTGCCTCTATCAGACACAGAACTGCTTTCTTTAAAGGGTACAGGACAGGTCATTTACATATGAAACTACTGTATACCATAACCCAAATGTTATTCAAAAATGACACTCCTCTCCAAATAAAGTACATCATTATCCATATAAAGGATTGGCCTACTGTCCCAGTGATAAGCAATTGCTCCCACTAAGGTACACAGTGGTACTGCTATGTTTCTCTGTGCAGGGAACAGAGTGTGTTTGAATGTTACCATGCTCGGCGTCTGGCAGTCAGCGAACTCAAAGCAGACATCCTGTATTAACAGGCCCAACACCGTAACTGCCAAACTACTGCTACTCCCTGCTAAAAACAGAAGCACAGACCGTATGCAGATTTCTTTCTGCACCAGACCCTTTTCTTGAAAATAAAGAAACGAGTTGCTCGTGTTTAATTGTTGTTTGTGTACAGGCCATGATGTCAGGCGGGATTCACAGCCACCTGCTCAGAGCATGACTGACTGTTGAAGCAGGTTCAGACCGAGTGCAAGGCAGGCCAACTTAAAATAAATCATTGTGGGGGGCACTGTGGCACAGAGCGTTAACACCCCCCCCCCTATGGGCTTGGATGCCCATGGTTTCAAGTCCAGACTGACTCATTTGCCAGCGCTGCTCATCCTCTCTCTCACTTTCTTCCTGCACTACTCTCGACTGTCCATATAAACGGTAAAGACACATGAGCCGTTAAATATAGCAGTGTGCACTATTAGCAAATTCATGGACTGATCACAGGGGCATATGCAACAGCCAAATACTTTGACTATTCAAAAAACATATTTGAGAAGTAGAATATTTCCTGAGCAAATACAGCTCATTTGTTGGTTCATTTGTCAAAGCATTAGCACTATAAACAATTACTGGATATGCCCAGACATGAAGCTAGTTAAAACACATTTTTAGCATGCCCACGGGAGCGTACCTATGTTCCCCGGGTCCTATGTTGCCGTGTCTTTGTATGGGACCGGGGAACTTTGGACCCTTTTTCTAAAAAAGGGTTCTATGTTCCCCGCATTGTATGTTTCCGAGTTTTCAAATTGTGCCCTTCCCAAAACCATCCCTAAACCTAACCTGTCAGAAATGCAATGTTTCTGAGTTGTAAATTTGTGCCCTGACCAAAAATATCCCTAAACCTAACCTGTCAGAAGTGCAACAACAACCTGCGCTTAGCCATGCGGCAGCAGTCTACTTGGAAGCAGCGGGGAACATAGAACCTTTTTCTGAAAAAAGGGCCTTAAGTTCCCCGTTTGCGGGGAACATAGGACCTGGGTAACATAGGGATGACCCCAATATAACAATGAACCATGTTAAAATAGCCATTAGGAAGATGGAGGGAAATTGACACAGTCTGCTATGACCGCAGTCATGTAACAGTGCACATTTGAAGAGAATTTGTGTATCCCCCATTTCCCATTATAGGATATCCTCTGTGTCTGTGTGAATTATGGGATTACTGTACCCAGATGCCCAGGCATGTTAGGTATGAAACTGACTGGAACAGACAGAAGTGAAAACTGCTGTGAACAGTTAACAATAGTTAATTGTGTACTATCAACTTCAAAGTAAAATATTAGATGATCCATTCCAACCCCTATTCTCTGAAGGAGGACTCAGGAACCGGCTTTTGTTAAAACAAATAGAGCCTTACCATCTTTGTGCCTTGAAGCATTCAACTTATTCAGATAGGCTGACTTTACTGCATCTACATGTTACGTAGGCTAATTTCTCATTGTATTGTATTGACATTATTTTATTTTAAATGCACAATCTGCTGTGTGTTATTTAGACTTCTAGACTTTTTTAGACAGCTTTTTCGACTTGTCTTTGTGCATTGCTGTGCTGGTCTGTATGTGTAAGGGTGAATCGCATTACACCCCTTAGCCCTAGCCGATCCCCTCCGTTGTGCGCGTCCACGTGTAGTGGCATCCCGATTCACGTTCAGACAGATGGGTAGGGGTTCGGCAAAGGACTTTCATCCCCAACGTGCAGAGATTTTCCAACACCTCACTCCACGGACGGAGGGCTTCGACAGATTTCCCTCAATGCATTGCGATTGCATTTAAAAATGGGCGGCAAACCACTGCATCCACAACAGCACACAAGATTAAGTATTTTCGCTGCAATTGTCGGTTTTAAAGTGGTAATAATTATTCCATTGTACTAAGATTAACACTGTCCTAATGTGTGATGGCCCTTTTCTCTGTGAAACACACAATGCTATTAACATCAACCTAATGCATGGAATTAGTGACAGCTGTGAGTGTCATTCCTTGAAGGGATATCCCAATTCGTAGCGGTTGCGTTTCAAGCCCTACACCAGAGCCATAGAGAGGGAGAGTTGCGCAAATGGAGGACCAGGAAATAAACTGCAGCCTCGCCTTTCAACGAGATTGGGGTCGTGCCTAAAGCGGCTGTCTTTCCATAGGCTTAACATAGAACCACTACATAAAAAGCCAAAAATAAGGACTAACGAACTATACTGCGGGGTAATCACCACAAATATGTAAAATGTCAACTGTCTCGCTAATGATAATCACAACAGTTTTACCATCTGTGATATTTATCTGAAGTTATTACTACGAACAGCAAGTCTTGTCATATTCCCTGCATTGCATTGCATTGCATTTGCTGTGTGCTACGCCCACTTCTAGGCACTAACATTCGCAACGCTAAGCAGTTCCGAGACGCTAAAACAGCTAATTTTGCTAATGCGGAAGTCGGCCCTAGGACACAGTGGAGATTGCCTGACTCTCCCTCTGTATGGCTCTGCCCTACACCTTGCGGCTTTGTTTGAAAGCACGAGGGGCAAGAGGAAGGCAAAGGGGTAGGGGTGGAGATTAGTAATGGGAAAGGCCCCAAGTGTTTGTTCTATGGCTCCTGAACGGCCTTGAAGACAAATTGCCCTCAGGGCCATAAAAGTTTCATTCATTCATTCATTCATTCATTCGTTTGTTATTGTGGGAACATCAAATGGAGGTATTCTTGCAGTCCTTGTGACGTCAGTCTGAGGTAAACCAATTTTGGCGTTGCTCCTATTGGTTGCCGTGCTGGAATTGTGAAGAAATACGGCATGTGAATGGCTGGCTAAGTAACTTTGTACCCCAAACTAATTTGCTGCTAAGCAACAGTGGCAAAGTGCCGGGATGACCAACTGCAAGACTAGATTAGAGCATGTAAGAATAGATTTGGAAATGAGTCTGTAGGTTGTGAGTGTTTGTACAAGGAAACCCATCTATTGCTAAAGTCATCTCACGACCAATACAGTGGGGGTGCGGGAACAACCTGTATAAATATGAGTTCAGTATCACTTTTTTTGGTGGGCTGACAGAGTTCAGTGGGCTGTCCTCTCTTTTTTTTCTTCTTTTACCACAGACACGTCTCACTAACCATCATATCCACAGTATACATTTACCTTTGTATTATTACTACATGAAATCACAGCCGTGGAGCATATGGAAAACATGAGATCACAGCCATGGAGTATATGGAAACAATAGAAATCATCATGGCACCCTGATAGCTCCCTGAGTGTTTTAACAGACACTGTGTTTGCTTGCAAAGGAGGAAGAAAGAAGAAGTGAAAGACAGAGGGAGAGTAAAGAGAAAGGAGAAAGAGAAAGACAGATGGAGAGCACACACACATGGGGATGGGGGGAGCCAGTGTCTGAGCGAGTGAGTCAGAAAGTGAGAGAGAGAGAGAGAGAGAGAGAGAGAGAGAGAGAGAGAGAGAGAGAGACAGAAAGACAGATCTAAGAGCCCGACTGTAAACACGCAGTAGCCTGTAGAATACTTGGAATTGCTTCTGCGTCTGTTCTAGAACAGCTCCTTAACAACGACAGCAAACAGCCATGCCGCCACGTCTGTGGCCCTCAACTCTGGAACTGTTTTCTTTGCTGCTCTTCGCTTCTGCATTTCAATTTCAATCAGTTTCATCCGAGACGGACTCTTCAGAATGCAAGGAATTGAGTAAGTTTTCCTCATCACCTGTTTTTGCTTTCCTTGTGTCTTTGGTCTTTGGTCGCTCTCTTCTCTATCCACTCCATTCTCTCTTCTCTCTTCACTCCTTTTCTGAACCTGTGTTTATAACACGGGTACAGAAGACGTTCACAGTGGTGCCAGTTCTCCAAGAGGAAACTGAACAAATGAGATCAGAGAGCTGTTTCTTTCACATAATACACAGATTAAGCATAATGAGTTCCAGATCAGGGAATGTGTGTTTTCTCATGCAAACTGTTGGCAATGGTCCACTTTCCGTGTAACTCTACCCTAAGGCGAGTTTCCTAAGAAAATAGACAGTAAACAAACTCCTGCGACTTTGCTTCTTTGATCTGTTACTTAGCACTCTCTGTAATATAGTCATCGATCCCATGTGCTAAAAGGCTGTGACAGAGACTAGATCAATAGGCTACGACAAGAGACAAAAATCAGACTCATTAACCCCTTAGTGCAGAGATACGTTATAACTACTGTCACCAAAATTGTAATGAATATGTCTTATTGCGTTACTTACGGCTCTCTGAGCAATGTTGTTATGATGTACAGTAGTGAATAGGTACCCCATCTGCAGTAAGGCTACGAATGTGATAAAATATCTTGTCATTTTCTAAAACAAACAGTATTTATTTTATGTTTCTACAAGGTGGGGGGTGAGAAACAGTCACGGCCGATGCAAACCCACTTCTCAGACAAAGATAACAGAGTTGCATGACACAATATTTTCCTTTGGCTTTCCTTACATTCAGTCATTACCAGTGACAAACTAAATGAAACAAAATGATGAGACCGAGTGACTACAATCTAATATTGCCACTTTAAAAATGATTGATCGAGTACTTTGTAACACACACACACGCAAATACACACACACACACACACACACACACACACACACACACACACACACACACACACACACACCAAAGTGTGTTTGGAAATAAGTGCACGCACATTACAGCAACAGAATAATGACTCCAGTAAGCCTGTGGGCTTTTCCCTTCCCAAATTAGAGTACATTAACATGCATTAGTGTACACACCCAACAGACAGGATATGTGATAAGACGGAAAGCAGAGCCATCCATAAATCTTTGCTCAATTATCATTTCCCTATATGTTACATTGATATTCTTGAGCGATGCCCCATGCATAGGTTAAAAAGCCTTGTCAATCAACAAACACATGGAAGGGAATGAATGATGACTGATACAAATGGCATACTTCATGACCAAATACTGTATAACCAATTGGTAATGGGTAACGTCAGGGGAAACAATTGGATCTTCAGAGTTCACTATCTGAAATCTGTGCTCAATAAGGCAAGCCTGGATACCTCAACAGCACCGCTGTTTTTCTATTCTTTCTTTTCTCTTTCCCTTTCCTTCTTTCTCCCTGCTCTGTCTTTATGTTGGTTAGGCAGGGCAATTTGCCAGGCAACGTAGTGGATGAGCAGAGTTACTGTGCTTTCTTTGTCTTTTCTATTATTTGCCTGGGTGTGTGTGTGTGTACTTAACTTAATTAATTATAGCTACACATATATGAGGGTAGAGGCCTAACACTTAGCTAAACACTGAAGATGCAACAATTGCCTTGTGTGATCAATAAATATTTACTTTCTGGGCGCAGTAAGATACATATTTAAGATAATCATTTGGCAGGGAGTATTGTATATGCCCTAAATATTGGTTGTGACATGTCATGATCGTCCATGTATAAACTTACGCCCATGGTAGAATAAATAAGGTTATATGCATAAAAACTGGGTTGAAATCGTAACTGGAATAGACAAATGGGAAATGGCCTTTCAATACCACACTGTTTATCTGGTTTATAGGGGCCAGTTTCAACCCTGAGTTTAGAGATCTTGAAAGCATCACCAATCAGGGGTCAGGCAGAAAGACCCTTTTCCTCTAAGTATTAAAGAGGGATACCTTAAAGGAGAAATCCGGTGTAAAATGGCTTAAATAGTGTTAAAACATGATGCTGAGGACTAACCCTGGCCACATACCTCAACTCCATTCGTCTCCTGCATTCAGAATTCCAAGCGTTAGTCAGAATTCCAAGAGCTAGCTGAAATTTGATGGGGTGGCACCAAATTAGCCATCTGAAAAAAATCTCTATTTTCCACCCATTTATGACGCTCAAAACTTCATTCTAGATGTGTAGAGTCACGGGGTTGTTGACATGTAAAATGAGGCATAGACAACTTTGGTAGCGCACAGTTTGTTTATAAACAAGGCCATTCTTACAAGCTGCCTCACAGCCGGTTACAGATTACTAGTTTTTTTACTTAACTCTACTTTACTGTTTTTTTGACCTAATTTAGCACTCATGCTATCAGCACCTACACCTGTGTATTAATTGATTGCCCTTTTTATGCCTACTCTGTTTTTTTTCGCTTTGCTCAATCTTGGTTTTGTCAGCCTTGTGAACAAACGTTTCTGTAAGGGCTCCTGATTTTGATTTCTTGTTTGTGGACTCTGGTACTCGCTTGGATGAATCTTCTGTACTTTAGGCCTTTCCTAGATTTCATGGGACATTGATGTTAGTGCCTATACTATTTTTGTTCTTCTGATTTTGAACTCTTCGAAGCTGTGAACCCCCCTTTTTGACGAGTAAAGAATAAAAAAGTTGACCTTGAGCCTGCCTTGTCTCTGCCTCTCTCTGCATCTGAGTCTACAATGTGGTGTAGTGATAAAGTCTTAGACTGGTACTGAAGAGATCCTGGTTCAATCCCGGTGTATGAAACCTGACAGCAAGACTGAGCAATGCAAGACGACTCAGCAGAGAGTGCTCCAACTGGGGGGAAAGCCCTTGCCCAGCCACCTACAACTTACAAGAACGACAGGATTTGGTCAGCCAGGATGGAACTGTTTAGCAAAAAAACGTCTGCGTGGACAAGAGGCAGTTTGCAGTCGACATGAGCAGATCCTGTAAGAACTTCAACACAGTGTTTTCACCAAGGAGAGTAGAGACAGGACAGCTTACTGACATCATAACAGCGTAGTGCAAAATGATGGAAAGGGGAGTACGAAAACTTTATTCTACTTCTACGGTCAGTATTGAAAGCATGCAATGACACTTCCGCGAGGGTCGGAATGTGGAACAGGTCATAGGACAGCGTGAATGTTGTCAGCTGTCCTTAACTACCCCCAGCAATTACTGCTGACCAACAGCTGCAGTTAATTTGGCCACAAATTATCCATCATGGTGTCGCCCCCACTGACCATGCGCAAGGGAGTACGGAGATTGTATCCATCGCACCCACTGACCAATGACCATGCGCAAGGGAGTTAATTTTCCATCCACTCGTGTCCTCAGGCAACGCCCCCGTACTACACCGTGACCAATGCATTTCCCCCCTAGAGATTGTTCTTCTGTCGAGTTTCTTTGGTTTTCACTCTCCTGGCACTCCCTCCATTGTCGACTGCCCAACAGACCCAGCCAGAACCCAACAGACCGAACTCCCTGGCCCGGAGAGGTATGATAGAAATCTGAGAGACTTGACTTAGTGCTCGCTTACCTTCGAGCTACAACCCACCTCATTCCCCTATGACTGCTCTCGTATTGCCTACGTAATAAAACTGCTGACTGGCAAGGCCTTGCATGAGCCACTCTCGTCTGCAAACAACAGGGTAGAGCATGCTCCAGCTACGCAAGATTCGCAGAGGAGATGGGCAAGATGTTCGACCATTCAGTCGGGGGCAGAGACTCAGCCAACCGACTACTCCATCTACGCCAAGGTAACTCCAGTGTTGCTGAATATTCAGTTCTCTTCCAGACTCTAGCCGCAGAGAGTGGATAGAACGCGGAGGCCTTGATGGCCGACTGCCGCCATGGACTCTCCGGATGCATCAAGGATGAACTGGCAGCGAATGACCCGGCTGAAGATTTGGAGGCCCTGATCAACCAAACCATCTGGCCTCCAGACCGGCCTTGATGCTCCAATCCAAAGGTTCTTGCACCCACCCCCTGACCCTGAGGAGCCAGTGCAACTTGGAGGATCCCGTCTTTCTCAGGCTAAGAAAGACCTTCGGATGAAGGAGCGATGTTGCCTGTACTGTTGGAGCAGGGCCACTTCCATTCCACTTGCTCTGCGCTCGTGAGAAAAGCCAAGACCCGTCCAGGAGGAGGAGAACTATGACCAAGGCAACGCTTGGTCCTCATGCGGGTTGTCTGCCTGTCTGAAATTTCCAATCACCTGGGGGAAAGACCGTCACACTTTCCCGGCCATGGTGGGCTCTACAGCTGCATACTCCTAATACATTTCAAGTCCCCTCTCTCTGTCACTGGCCTGGATGGAAGACCCCTAGTGAAAGGTGCTGTGACCCCCCTTACCGCTCCTATTAATATGTCTAATGATCATCATCATGAAAGCATCCATTTTAACCTAGTCTCCTCTCCCCAGTTTCCTGTTGTTTCAGGCTACCTCTGGTGATCACACCATGGCCCCCACATCAATTGGTCTACTGGAAGCATTGTGGAGTGGGGCCCTGGCTGCAAATACTCTTGCCTCCTCTCCAAGTCTGAGTCGCATGTCTCAAAGTCTCCTAGCCCTCTCGAGTTATCCCAAGACCCTACTGAGTACAACGACTTCAGTGAGGTATTTAAAAAGACCAGAGCCACTTCACTGCCTCCCCACCGACCTCACGATTGTGCTATCCATCTCTTGCCAGGAACATGTCCTTCACGAGGGCACATCTTCTCTCTGTCGCCGGCTGAAACCCAAGCCATGGAGTCACACATTAAGGAGTCACTTGTGGCTAGGCTCATCAGACCTTCAACCTACCCAGCAGTAGCTTTCTTCTTTTTATCTCACTGATTCTTGAAAGTTTGGCAAAAACATGTCCCAGCAGTAAAATGCTAATTCTGTTGAAAATCAACTACATTTTCACGAGCAAAATGAATCCAGGTAATGGCCAAGGGGTCTGTTACACAAATACACAGTTGTTTGAAATATTTAAGTGTAATTTTATTACTTTTCATGGCTATAAACCTGTCCACACCCTGTAAAAACGCCTGACCCAAGGATTGGCATCATCATTTCAATTGACTTAAAATACAAAAATCACTAACAGAATTGAACAATATCACCATGATGTGGAAGACCATATTAAAGTGGTTCTACAGATGTGCACATAGTGCATGTAAAACAATATTTACTATTATTTTCTGATTGCTCAAAATGTGTCCAGCATATTGGTCACCACCGTCAGATTTTTTTCTAAAAGACAATAAAATCAGGTATGCACAAGGTCATTTTCATTACTGAGGACCCCTTTTCAAACCTTTAGGTCTACTGCATACTTCACCATCACTGAAGCTCCTGTAAGTTTACTATTTTGTCCTCAATTTGTTAATTTGTTTGGACACTGGTACTGTCCCAACCATAAACTGTCAACACCGTCGGATGTTTTAATAGTATTATATTACATTAATGTTAATTAATATATACTTTCTCAGAAAAGGCATGAAGCCCACCAAGTGACTCACACACAAGTCCTTAAAGTCCTGAAGCAAGTAAACCCCCACAAAGCCACCGGACCGGATGGGGTTCCCCCCAGAGTGCTGAAGGCCTGCAGTGAACAACTGGCTGGTGTGTATACAGACATTTTTAATTCATCTTTATCTCAAGCAGTTGTCCCACATATTTTAAAAAAATCAACTATTATACCAGTTCCAAAAAGACCAGACACAAAAACTCTTAATGACTTTAGGCCTGTGGCACTTACATCAGTCGCCATGAAGTGCCTTGAAATATGCATACAATAAGTATCTACAGTTATGTTGAATTGTTAAAGTAATTCACTTTAATACAGTAAACATATGTTTTTACTTCTAATTCTGTCTGTCGCTGTTGACAAAACAAGAAAGAGCCCATTTTATGAAAAATGTTAAACATGGGGAGCTTGGGCAATACATTCACTGCACAGCCAAGACCTACATCTATGATAATACACCTCTATATTTTGGATTTGAACAACTTAAAACCTGTTTTGCCACATTTTCAAGAACCAGTGGCCTACTTCCTAGAAAATCTAACTAATGAAGAAAAAACACATGTACAAACATACTGTGCACACACAAACATAAAGTGTTTATGCAAGATGCCATTGACTTGAGAGGGCTATTTATTTTGCTAAATGCAGGTACAAATTAGGCCACTTTCACCACTCTCAGATTACTGTCACCACCGTCAGTTCTTAAGTCACCACCGTAAGAAGGAGTTTTGGACATTTTAAATGAATGTGCTTACAACATTTTCCTTAGGAGTTGTTGAATTATCAAAGTAATAGCCAATTTAAGCCTACAGGAATATTTGTGAAATTAAAAAAAATTGTTTGTTCTATTTAGGCGTTAAGTAAGCATCGTATGACGGTACATATTTTAAAATTAGAACACATGAAACAGTATTAAAATAGAACAAAAGTGAATTTTCAACATTTAAAGGCATATGTGTGAAACAAAAAATACACATAATCACTTAAAAACTCCAGATACATATGCAACCAAATCAATACAATTTTAATTACTTTTAATTGTGTCTGACGGTGTTGACAAAAAACAAGATGTGATCAGAGAAAAGCCTGATTTCTGAAAAAAAATACAAAATGGGGAGATTGGCCTGTTGCATTTCTGAAAAGCCAAGACCTTAGTCAGCAAGGATATACCATATCATTTTGTAATTCACTTAGTTTTTTTCTGTCAACATTACAACCTGTTTTAGCCACTTTCTCAAGAATCAGTGATCTGTAAAAAAGATGATGGTCACACCCTGCATTGACTATCGAGATTTAAACAAAAACTATTTCCTAAAAGGTACACTGTGCAGGAAATGGTCAAAAAAGGTACTGCAACTATGCTGCTTATTGAAACTGTGTTGCCTATTGCCAAATTTTATCTTTTCATGAAAGTTTACTAAGTAATAAAATAATATTTTCTAGTATGGCCCAAGTACAGTCATTTTTGCAGCTAAAAATGGTTATTTCTGGAAATTCAAAATGGCGAACCATGGAGAAGATCCCCCTTTTCATGTATGAAAAATGCATTTTTCCCTGTCATAATGAATACTTAGAATTTGATGGTGGTGGTCAGTATTCATGAAAAAGGTAACATTATTGAATGGGTAGCATGAATTCTAGAAATAAACAACTAAAAATATCACACAGTGTCCCTTTAAGTCAAGTGTATGACTTTTGGGAAACGGCCAACGTGACTGTCAGAAATCAGTATCCCATGCCAATAATGTCCTCTGCTTTTGAGCTGCTCCAGGGAGCGACCATCTTCACAAAGCTGGACCTCTGCAATACATACCACCTTATCCAGATACTAAGATGAGTATGACTGCCTTCAACACTCCAACCGGGCATTACGAGTATCTGGTCATGCTCTTTGGGTTAACTAATACACCAGCTATCTTCCAGGCACTGATCAATTATGTTCTCTGGGACATGTTCAACTGCTATGTTTTTGTTTATTTGGATGATATTTAGATTTTTTCCCCCAGATCACTCCATGACCATGTCCATCATGTCCGAACGGTTCTTCAGCGCCTCCTGGAAAATAACTGCTTTGTCAAGCCAGAGAATTGGAACTTCCATGCCTCCAAAGTCTCCTTCCTGGGATGTGTACTGGAAAATGGACCCCATGAAGATTGACGCTGTATGTGAGTGGCCACAACCTACTTCAGTGAAAGAGGAACAGCAATTAATTGGCTTCTCCAACTTCTAAAGGAAGGTCATTAGAAACTTCACCAAAGTCGCAGCCCCACTAACCAACCTGACCAAGAAGAGATCTGGGCCCTTCAAATGTACAGCCGAGGCAGAGAAGACATTCCTTCTAATTTAGCACTCATGTTATGAGCACCTATACCTGTGTCTTCATTGATTGCTCTTTATGAATCTATTTTTTTGCTCTTTGTTCAGCATTGGTTTTGTCAGCCTTGAGAAAACACATATCTGTAAGTGCTCCTGATTTTAATTATACCTTGGCTTTCTTTTTGATGGACTTTGTTCTTGCTTGGATGAATCTTCCGTGCTTTAAACTCAATCTAGATTTTATGGGACATTTATGTTAGCACCTGGATTACTTTCATTATTCTGAGTTTGAACTCTGTCAAGCAGTGAAACCCCCCTTTTTGACGAGTGAAGAAAAGACACTTTAACCTTGAACCTGCCTTGCCTCTGAGTCTACACTAGGGCTGCACGATATCAGAAAAAAATGATACTCGATAACAGCATGCAATTTTCTTTTCACTAATCTGTTCATCTGTGTGGGGGGCATGGCTTTGATCATGACGGGCTTCTTGCGCATTTGTTGATATTCAGCTAGTGATTGGACTACACAGAAATCTTTTACTTGTTAGCGATAATTAAATCATTTTTGTGATACGCATATTGCCACTGTTGATATTGTGATTTCGATATTTTGTGCAGCCCTTGTCTAAACTGTGGTCTAGTGGTAAAGTCTTTGCTTGATACTCAATAGATCAGAGTTCAATCCCTGTGTGTGAAACCTGACGTGCAGGAATTTGTTTGGAAAGTCAATATACGGTATTTTACAACACCATGAAAAATAAAATACAAACAAGATAAAACAGATACCACCATTTGATTAAGGAGTCAATAGAAATCATCAGCTAAAGAAAACTACGAAATAAGTACAGTAGGAGGGTATGGTAATTAGGACCCTTTCCCAAAGCTGTTGCCAAAACCCTGATTAGATTACAACAAAGATCAGACAATTCTGTTTCTTCTACCTGTTTGCTCTGGTCTTTTTTCCTTATCTTCCTTCCTGCCTTTCTCTTTCTTTCTTTCTTTCTTTCTTTCTTTCTTTCTTTCTTTCATTCTTTCTTTCTTTCTTTCTTTTATCCTCACTTTACATCATTCTGTTTCCTTACATGGGGTTGCGTTGTCTAAAGTTTCACCTGTCTTGTTATATCGCCATCAGAGTGAAGATGAAGATGTTTTTCAATATGTCAAAGTTCAACCCTCTGTCCAAAATGTAGTGTAATAGATTTTGCTGGTTAACCACTTTTACCTTTTCCCATTCTTTGAAAATAACCAAATATCTATCTTTTTTCCTCATTCAGTGGTGCGCTCCTATGGTATAAACAGATGTGGCGAGATATCCACCGCTGACAAAGAACGGCTGATGTCTCATAAAACGACGGTGGTTCTGCCAAGCCTCTACCTAGTGGCCTTGGTCCTGGGTCTACCGTCCAACCTGCTGGCCCTCTGGGTGCTGCTGTTCCGCACCAAGAAGAAGCCCTCCACCATCCTGCTCATCAACCTGACCACCTGTGACCTGTTGCTGCTGGTCGTTCTACCCTTCCGCATCGCCTACCACTTCAAGGGAAACAACTGGACGCTGGGTGAGCCCTTCTGTCGCCTGGTGATAGCACTCTTCTATGGGAACATGTACGGATCCATAATGTGCCTGGCACTGATCGCGTTTGACCGATACCTGGCTGTGGTTCATCCGATGGTTGGGATGTCTCTCCGCAGTCGTCTTCTCTCTATGTGCATGAGTGTTGCTATGTGGGCCGTGATGCTCACCGCTATGGCACCCTTGCTAGCTACACAGCAGATCCACCCTATCAAGGGCCTCAATGTTTCCATTTGCCACGATGCACTACCCTCGGAGACACAGCGCAGCTTCTTCCTGCCCTACTTTGCCAGCCTCTTCAGTGTCTGCTTTGTGCTGCCACTGCTGGTGATGATAGTCTGCAATGCCTGCGTCATCCGCGCACTGGTAAAAGCCGGAAAGCGTTACAAACACGCCGCTTTCGTCACAGTGCTGGTGATGGTGGTGTGCCTAGTGTGTCTGCTTCCCAGCAATGTATTACTGATCTTCCACAACCTGCATTGGCTAGCAAAGAAAGAAATTGAAGATAAACCTGTTTCTGAACCAGAGTGGGACCCTATCTTTGGCTTTGTGTATAAAACAACACCCTCGCCAAATCTGACTTCTGAAAACTCAGAAAACAATTTGTACAACCTTTACATGCTCTCACTAGCTCTTGCTACCTTCAACAGCTGCCTGGACCCCTTCATATACTACTATGTGTCCGAGGAGTTTCGGGAGAAGGCACGGCAAGTGCTGTGCTGTAAGGACCCACCTAAGCCCAACATCTCCAGCCAGCAGGACACAAGCATGTCTACCATGTCCTATCGGACTAAGGTGACCACATGTGGTGACCTTCTCTCCACCTCTGGCAAGTTGTCTATGCCTACAGATACCAAGTACACAAATGGGCGTGTAGTAGCCTGATCGCGAGGTTCTGAGACAATACATTTTGCAGTGTGAATTTAATTTTTAGAGTGGCACCAAAATCATTGTACTAGAAAAGTGTTGAAGTCTATGTGTTGCATTATCTCTGCAAAACAGGACCCCTTTTCTGGAAAGCATTGTCGCTAACCAGTTTGCTAACCAGCTAGCAACTCACTAGGTTTCCAATGGGAAATTGCATTGCAACCAAGTAAGTTGCTAACTTAGTTTGCAACGATGTTGACGAGAAACGCACCCCAGAACCGGTTAAGTTTGCAGTGTTAATTGCACACCCCTAGTGTATTCAGGCTGATACTGAACAGTGCCATTACTAATTCCTGCCAACTGACGGGAAGCAACTGTATTCAATCTGAATTTAAACTGAAAATCTAAACGTTTGGGAGCTGGAAAATTGGTTCGCAGAGCGAATCGAAAATACTTCAGCTGTCAGCAGCTTCATCTGTGTAACACAGCCTTACATGTGGTGACGTAGACCACTGGGAATGGGCAACAGCATAACTTTGGTGACGCAAAAAAAAAACAGCACTGGAGAGTCAAATTCAACACTCTTCTGGAGAATTAGTAAAAGGGAAGTCACTTGCGCTCTAACCTTCTTGGTGCGTCCAGTCCAGGACGGTATATAATGTAGAGTAAACTGGTCCACTTCGGAAAGACTAGGCCAGGGATGACTGGAGCACTCGGATACTTTTAGATATTTTATTGTGGTGAAAAACATAATGACTGACGTTTCGACGCTGTGTGCATCTTGTTCAGAGTCAAAAAAAAAAAAAAAAGAAGACGCACACAGCGACTCTGAAGAAGACGCACACAGCGTCGAAACGTCAGTCATTATGAGTGCTCCAGTCATCCCCGGCCTAGTCTTTCCGAAGTGAACCAGTTTACTCTACTCTTCTGGAGAATATTTGGTTGTGTGTAAGTTGTAAGTGTTGAATTAACACTGCAAAGTGTTCAGTGTATATACTACATGTACAGATGGGGGGAGTGAGAAAGTGTTGCTTGATGCCATGCAGTGTTATGGTCAGTGGAGGGTGCACTCAAGCCCTATCTCTGCATGGTAGGCTACACCCTTTTAGTTTATCTATCTTATTCAACCATAAGAACGGCACACATACTGCAAACTTTTGCTTCAGACGTTTTCAGATGGGAGATGCTTTGGTATATTTGGAAATCTCAATATTTCAACCCACAACATATCTGATGCATAAAAGGCTGCATAAACTACTGTAGCTTGTATAATCCAATCCAGAGAAGGTCCTCAATGGTATAAGGAAGGACTTGTATATGATCCTTATAATATGGGCACTCACAACGCAATGCCTTCAAGCATTTCAATCTGTTCTGTCAAATGAAACCATTAAAATACAAACATCCTTGAAGAAAAGCATGAAAGCAGATGTGTCTGTCTGTGGAGTGATGTACTTCTGTACATAGTATGATGAGTCTGTGTTTTGAAATTGAAATTGAGAACAGCTATTATACCATGGCCATGAAGCTATTCTACAGTATTTATTGTCATGTGGAAAATACTGTAGGCCTATATATAGGCCTAGTAGGCTACATGCACGTAAAATGATTTAGTTCTTCACTTCTGCCCAAATTATAATGTAATGTTTTCATAAGACTAGATGGAGCACCATAGGTGATACATGTTGTTGTTGACCCTGCACATCAAGCAGTTGGTGGGGGGTGATCAGGGTTGGTGGGGGTGGGGGTGGTTGACGTGCAGTCTGAGTCAGAGGGACGGACAGCTGACGGAGGGACCAGGCTCTGGGGGTATAGCCGACAGAAAGAATGAGTGTGTGTGTGTGTGTGTGTGTGTGTGTGTGTGTGTGTGTGTGTGTGTGTGTGTGTGTGTGTGTGTGTGTGTGAGAGAGAGAGAGAGAGAGAGAGAGAGAGAGAGAGAGAGAGAGAGAGAGAGATAGAGAGAGAGAGAGAGAGAGAGAGAGAGTCAGAGACAGAGAGAGAGTGTCAGAGACAGAGACAGACAGAGAGATAGATGGGTAGCAATACGAAAGCGTCCATTTTCCTCTTACTGTATCTAATGGTGGTGTTGTGGTGTCTTCAGTGACTTCAGTCCAGTAAACTTGATCTCAAATGAAAGGCCGGAACACTTGCTAAGCAATTAGAGTTGGTGTGTGTGTGTGTGTGTGTGTGTGTGTGTGTGTGTGTGTGTGTGTGTGTGTGTGTGTGTGTGTGTGTGTGTGTGTGTGTGTGTGTGTGTGTGTGTGTGTGTGTGTGTGTGAGAGAGAGAGAATGCCTGTGTGTGTGTGTGTGTGTGTGTGTGTGTGTGTGTGTGTGTGTGTGTGTGTGTGTGTGTGTGTGTGTGTGTGTGCGTGTGTGTGCGTGTGTGTGTGTAAAATGATATGCTAACTTGTTGCAGGGGAATTACTGTTGTCATCTTGAGTGACATGATCCTGTGATCACAATGGCAATACTTCACTCCAACTCACTCCTTACACCCTGTTTTCACACAGTTTTTTCCAAAAATGGAGACCTTTCCCTTTGTGTCTGCCTTTCATTTACACAGATTTATTTTCCTCTGAAAACGATTCCTTCTAAAAAAAAAAAAACCTCTGGTTTCAGGTGTGCATGCAGAACAAGGGAGACTTGATTGTCCTTTCCTCGAGACTGCTACACACAGGCTTGACACATTTATTACAGCTCTACAGTATATTTGTGCTCTATTTATACACAAACCAGTGTCAGTTTATCAACATTACTGGCTATGTTTCAATAAATAAAGACTGGGGTGATATTCTTTTTGTCATATGATGAGAGGTGTGATGCCGACCTCCTCATTATGTGTCGTCAGGCCCAAAATGGGTAAATGAACCATTTCAGTCTTTCAGCTGAAAATATACAGTAGCTCACAGTATGTCCAACCTGATTCATGTAAACTGGCAGTGTTAAGTGCCATGCAAGGGTGTTCCGATTTCCTCACGCACAGATGAAGGCGAATCATACCAGTTGATGAGATTAAGTATAACTTGGAATTGGTAAAAAATTTGAAATGTGAAAAAATGAATATTGATTGATAATTAAAAGAGATTTGGATATAGGGATAAAATAAAGTTATCAACAAAACAACATCATCCTGTTCCATGCATTACTCTTTTGAGATTGCATTGTGTTGTGAACTTGTCATTCCACTGACACTACTTTGAATAGCACTCTCAATAAACTGGTATTTATTATTACGCTTGTTACTGATATTTTTTACGTTCCGTGTGCAATTTTTTTAGTTGTTCATTATCAGAATTAGTTTTGCTCACTCACAATTTCCCCTTGTTGTGTCGTCTATTTCACTAGCAGAGTATGGGAGTAGAGCTACTTGAAAGTACTTTGTAAGGCATAGCAACACATTTTACATTTGTACATATTAGAAGATGATCTGACATCCATATTCATGTAATCTTGAACAAAGAAAAAACAGTAAAATGTGTTAGTGAGGTATTTTATGGAAATATGACTCTTGCAGAGCACACATATACATACACCACATGTTCAGAGTAGTGGCAAGTGAGAGAGAGAGAGAGAGAGAGAGAGAGAGAGAGAGAGAGAGAGAGAGAGAGAGAGAGAGAGAGAGAGAGAGAGAGAGAGAGAGAGAGCAAGCGAGAGATGGAAAGCGACAGAGTGTAACACGCAGCAGCTCCTGAAGGTCTTGAATTTGCTTCTCTGTCAATAAGAAGTGCAAGCGACCATGATGTCTCTGTTGGATTCAAGTCCACCACTGGATATGGACAATGAGACAATTCAGTCTATCAATGAGATCCAGTTGGATAATGACACCGTGTTGGAGACATGTAAGTACTCCCATGTTCTTTTGGCATCATGTCAGAATCTCTCTTTCTCTACTCATGTCCACACCTTTCTTCTCAGGGATTAAGGGGATAACAGAGCTGTTTATTTCAACCAATACACTGCAGTACTTAACACATTAGATGCACTCTTTGGGTCAAATTATTTAAACAGAATTGTCAACACTGTTCAGGGTACTACCTATGCTTAGATGCTACAGCTCATTGTACTGCACAGATGTCGGTGGTGGTCTTAATGAGTTAAGCATGATAATTGCAGACGAGGAAATGTTTGTGTTTTTGTGCAAACTGTTGGAGACGTGTTTCTTATCGTGTGCCCCGCCACACAGACATACTTTCTTAACAGAATAGTAATCTTTACCGGTATTAGTTTCACATACGGCTCCTAATCAGGGTTAAGCTGAAACCACTGATGGGCAACCTGGATCTCAAAACTGCAATCCAGTGCCACATGTTCCAGAAGACCAGATTTTACCTGTTGGTAAATTGTTGGTTTACCTATTGGTAAACTGGATTGTACAGTGAATCCGGGTTGTCAAAAACAGACAAGACATCAATAAGATCAGACCACGTAATATTGTTTTCTGCAACAGAAAACTTGAACACGAGGGCATAGTCACTATCATTGTATCTTCTGAAGACGAACCTATTAAGGTTATTTATCTATAGGCAAAAAATAATACTGTTGTAGTATTGCCTCCTGGTTGTAGCCTTCTTGAAAACAAATAATAAAAAAACGACCAGAGACACTAAGTGACTGAGTATCGTATGGACTACTCCATAGGGGCTGTGGTTATCCCCCAACTGCCCACACTGCAGTGCATTACATGCATTAGTAGGCTGTGTACAAACCCAAACCACGGGATTGCCTATGAACAGAAACATAGCTGACACAGTTCACAGACATACAAATGCACTCTCACAAAGCGGTTACCGACACTTATTCATCCACTCATCCATTCATTATTTTTTTCTTTCTTTCTTTCTTTCTTTCTTTCTTTCTTTCTTTCTTTCTTTCTTTCTTTCTTTCTTTCTTTCTTTCTTTCTTTCTTTCTTTCTTTCTTTCTGCCTGCTTGTGTTGATTTTATGATCTCTTTGTCATGTGTAATGGATGTCAATTAGAAGAGCTTCACTGTACATTAGTAAGTCTTCCTCCCAAAGTCTCATTGAGATGTGCTTACAACTGAGGACCAAACTAAGAGCCTGACCATTTATCTCACTTGTTAGCGCGTCTGCCTCCCATGTCCGGAATATTCTCTGAGGTCGCAAGTTCGAGCCCTAAGTGGCAGACTGTGCAGAGATGACATCATCACTTTGTGTAATTTGTTAGGCTGGTAAATTACCCCCTTGTGTTTAATTCTTTTTTATACAGAAGATCTGACTTCCACTGACATGTATTCTACAGAGAAAATCTTATCTAGATAGCAATCAGGGGGAGTGTCAACTGTAAACCACATTTCAATTGTGGTCCAATAATGTTGCATTGGAAGGTTTACATTGCATATTTTGCTATTTGAATTACAACAAGATGATAGGCATTGGATCACGACACCTATAATCATTTTTTACTTCCAAGTCCTTGGGAAGATAATGACTAGCAAAGTCCAACCTTCCTTCCGCAATGAAGGGAAGTGTTAGGTGCTGGTTTAGCAGTGTAATCACTTTATCTTGTACCCTTTCACTATCTTTGTGAATGGCTTACAATCCAACTATCTCCATTCAGGGACATTCTCCTTGGACACCTTCATTATAGACTACTCAGACATGATGTCCCCTGGAGAGAAAGAGCAGCTCATGTCTACCAGCACGACCGCGTTGCTGCCCAGCCTGTACCTGGTGGCCTTGGTGGTGGGTCTGCCGTCCAGCCTGCTGGCCCTCTGGGTGCTGCTGTTCCGCACCAAGAAGCAGCCCTCCACCATCCTGCTCATCAACCTGACCACCTGTGACCTGTTGTTGCTGGCTGTGCTGCCCTTCCGCATCGCCTACCACTTCCAGGGCAACAACTGGACACTGGGTGAGCCCTTCTGTCGCCTGGTGATGGCGCTCTTCTACGGGAACATGTATGGCTCCATAATGTGCCTGGCACTGATCGCATTTGACCGATATTTGGCTGTGGTTTATCCGATGGTTGGGTTGACTATCCGCAGTCATGGCCTGTCTATGTGTATGAGCGTGGCTGTGTGGATCGTGGTGCTCACTGCTATGGCACCTCTGTTAGCAACGCAGCAGACGTACCACATCAACAACCTCAATGTTACTACTTGCCATGATGCACAACACTTGGAAACACAGCGCAACTTCTTCCTGCCCTACTTTGCCAGTCTTTTTAGCATTTGCTTTGTGCTGCCACTGCTGGTGGTGATGGTCTGCAATGGCTGCGTCATCTGCACACTGGTTAGAGCTGGCAAGTGCTATAGGCACGCCATTTTTGTCACTGTGCTGGTGATGGTGGTTTGTGTGGTGTGTCTGCTTCCCAGCAATGTCCTGCTAATCGTGCACAACCTCCAGTGGCTAGCAGAGAAAGAAGACTTCTTTGTGGACTCTGAAAACTTAGACAGTCTCTACAAGCCCTACCTGCTGTCTCTGGCTCTCAGCACCTTCAACAGCAGCCTGGACCCCTTCATTTTCTACTACGTGTCTGAAGACTTCCGCGAGAAGGTACGCCAGGCCCTGTGCTGCAAGGAACCACTCAAGCCTGTCATCTCCAGCCAGCAGGACAGAGACACGTCCACCATGTCCTATCAGTCTAAGGTGCCCACCTCTGCTGACCATCTGTCCACCTCTGGTCAAGTGTCGGTGACTACCGACACCCCTTGCTCGAATGGAGAGGTAGTGTAGTTTTGAGGTCCCTTTACTCCAGACAAGGAAGGCAAGGAAGTGGTGCTGGCTCGAGCGCAGCGGTGTAGTCAGTGGACGGTACTTACCCCGAGTAAACACACAAAAATCCTGTCTCTGCATGTTATTGAATCAACAAATATTTTCACAGATGACATTCAAAGGGGTCCATTGGAGCTAATTGTGCATAGGGCCCATACTTTGCTGCTACACCTCTGAATATTGTTACATAACTTACAAAGATCTGTGTATGAACGTGTTAGGCAAACATAATTTTCCATCTGCCTATGACCTTTCAAAATGGTAGAGGCATTGGTGTTTTTGTCCCACATTAAAGTCTGCAATTGTTAGTTGACCATTTTTAACATTGGCATTGCTATTGCTCAAAATGAGGTTCAAAATGAGAACTTTCTAAATCTACATTTCATTTATTATTAGCATAGCATTTTCAAAGGCAGTAAGTAACCAATGATTCTAATGTAACCAATGTTTCACATTGGCAGTATGTCAAAGAGGTCCAAACGAGACTATCAGTGAACACATGGAAGTGGAAGTCATTGACACATGGAAGTCATTGACACTAGATGTTATGGGAACCCACAACAACAACAAAAACAGGTCACCAATTTTTGAGCATAAAAGCGTGTGTGTGTGTGTGTGTGTGTGTGTGTGTGTGTGTGTGTGTGTGTGTGTGTGTGTGTGTGTGTGTGTGTGTGTGTGTGTGTGTGTGTGTGTGTGTGTGTGTGTGTGTGTGTGTGTGTGTGTGTGTGTGTGTGTGTGTGTGTGTGTGTGTGTGTGAATATGTGAGTAGTGTTGTTGTTGTGTGACAAACAGTATTTATAATATGTCATTACACAAGCTCAGATATAAAAACCTTATCATTGGTAGTAGTATTTATTGTAATGATGAAAATATAGCCTACATATAGGCTCTATATCCTAACAGTAAATTCCAGCCAAAAGGATGTATTAAAACAAACAAGGTTTCAACCCACCAGGCTTTCCCTCAGGTTCAGGAAATGTTACTTGCTTAAAAAAAAATTAAAAATGTTTGGGTTTCTGCAGACATCTACTTTTACCATTTATGCATATTTATCATGAACCTGGAATTCCTGTAATAAGGTGTGATGTGCATGCATCTACTGTACTTTGTTAGAAATATTTACTGATTTTGTGAATGTCCAACACGGTGTACCGCCATGGATCAATCTTTAGTCTATGATTAAAAAAAAAAAAATGCTTTGACTTGATAACATTAGAAACTGCCAAAGCTTTCAAGATGGCCTACTTTTGGTTTGCACAATAACCTTTGAATGGGTGGACGGAGTTGCACCAAATCTTGTGTGCTTACACTACTGCAGGGACTTTGTATATGATGCAGCTCATGTTTGACAGTCAACACTTTCAAGAAGGCTATGGAGGCATCAGAATTGAAGGTTTGATCTTGACTTCCCACCGTTTTCATTGATTTATTTATTCACATTTGCTGTATACATTATATTTGTTTATACTTGTTTGTTTGGTTTGTTATTCTGATTATGTTCGTGCTTTTCCTTTTTTGTTCTTATTGACATTTTTCTTTAACTTCAGGGGACATGGCAACCCAATGAGAAACACCACAAGTTTCGGAAAACTCAACGGAAAGGGGATGAAACTAGAATGAACTTTACTACAGTTCTACTGTGTGAGACCATCCCAATGTACCTGTGTGTGCTATATGCAGTTAGGAAATATGGGAAGCATCTGAAAGGAGCTGCTGGGATGAAGGAGAGGCTGCACCGTTGAATGTGTTAGCCAGGTCTTTTATGGAAACGTTTGTTTGACAGTGAACCATGGGATTATGCAGAGCAGGGGAGATAACATTACAGCAATGCACAAACCCACAAAAACCAGGCTTAATGTGCAACATTCAAAGGATAGAGTTGTATATGATTTTTGTATATTTATACAGAATAAACGCTTTTAAATCACTTCATGTTATGCAGGCACTTGTGTCTCTGGTTGGTTTCCACTTCAAATACCACCCCCCCAGGGAATATCCCAGGGATTCTTAACCATAGGGCCGCAGACCAAAGTTGGGCCGCACTCACAACCTCCAGGGCCGCATAACTTTCAGTTTCACACCAGTGGGCCGCCAGGGCCATGGGACTGCATGGACGAGTAGCATTATTAAGCCCAATTTATGATTCCGATGCACTAAGAATAACGTGCGTCTTTTCCCAAACGCAACACAATTACCAACCCAGCTGGTTTTTTTTTTGTCGGGGGGAGATTCCCACGGTAACACAAGTTGCAACAGGCTATTTGCAAAAGGAGAAATTACCAACCGGTTTCCAACTGATTTGCCGACGTTTTTTGGGTCCTAATATCCTCACGTTTTAGTAGAGGAATCAGGTGTTCAATGGTTAGGCATACTCAAAATAATTCTAGTTACTAAATCTTTATCTTAACAGAGTCTATCCCTTGGTCACTCCTACCTCCCTCTCTCATTCTATCCCTGTGTGTGTGTGTGTGTGTGTGTGTGTGTGTGTGTGTGTGTGTGTGTGTGTGTGTGCGTGCGTGCGTGCGTGCGTGTGTGTGTGTGAGGGATGCAAATTATCGAGTAATTTATTAATCATTAGTTGATAGCCTTATTGATCGACTTACGATTAATTGATAAGCAGCGTTTTTCCCCTGAAATCTCAATTTTTCTCGAAAAAAAACTACTAAATCTAAAAATTTTAATTAGAAATTGAGATAAAATACCACATTTAAATTAGTTCTATTTGAATTCTTTAATCCAAAGGTGTTTTAAATATTCCCACTATTCACACCCCTCTTCACACACTCTTCACATGCCCATTTCACCTGGGTCTCTGTAGGTTGAATTGCGATTAATGCTTTTTAATCGATTAACGCATTGATCGATTAAAGTCGATTAATCGATTAATCGTTTGCATCCCTAGTGTGTGTACGGTGTGTGTGTGTGTGTGTGTGTGTGTGTGTGTGTGTGTGTGTGTGTGTGTGTGTTTGTGTGTGTGTGTGTGTGTGTGCTGGACAGCATGGGATTGCAAAGATGTTTACAAACTCATAATCACAGCTAAGTGATCTGGGAGACTCCAGCAACCCCAGGCCCGAAAAATAGCCTGAAGCTACTGAACTGAACTGAACTGAACTCTCCAAACCACAAACACACAGGAACTATCCATTCATATGTTTTTTGTATTTGGAGTAATTAAATGACAATCTTGTTCAGACTAGTTTCAGAGAGTGGAAAACATGTTATCAAGTCTGGGGTGAGTTTCTCAAAAGAGAAGTTGTTAGCCTGTTAGCAACTTCGGTAGTTGCCAATGGGAAAATGCATTGAAAACAACAAAGTAGCTAATGTAGTAAGCAACTTTGGTTTTGAGAAATTCACCCCTGGATTGTGTGTGTGTGTGTGTGTGTGTGTGTGTGTGTGTGTGTGTGTGTGTGTGTGTGTGTGTGTGTGTGTGTGTGTGTGTGTGTGTGTGTGTGTTAGAGAGAGAGAGAGAGAGAGAGAGAGAGAGAGAGAGAGAGAGAGAGAGAGAGAGAGAGAGAGATAATGCCCTTAAAACAGTGTTCCCTATCAGACATCCTATCTTACACCTCGCCAGTTGTTTGGAGAGGTTGTCCATGTTTGGAGAGGTTGTCCCCGTTTCACCTGCATACTGTATGTTGATTACCATTAAATCAGAATATGTATGATGTATCCAGGTACACCCCTGAGTATGAGTTTAGCGAAGAGTTTATAATGATTCACTCTGTCAAATGCCGTGGAGGCGTCAATAAACCCCCAGAAATATTGTGGAACCATACTTTTTATATGATTCAACAGTTTTTTCTCAAGGCATATATTCATAGATCATTACTCTGTATACAAAATAGTTTCTGTGGTATAAATGAACTCACACAGTCTATCTAGCAGCATCTCTACTCTTTGTCTTCTTTCACTGCGGTCTGTGATATTAGAATAACAATAAGCTGGGGCCCAATTGTTGGATACAATTTTAAACCAGGCAATTATGCTAACAATATTACTGATGCTAATGAGAGTGATGTCACTTTCTGATCATGCACTACTATACATGGGTTCTCAGTGTTTATCAACACGATGTTATGAGGAGGGGCAAGACACTGGCAGCCAACCACGTGAGCTAATTTTTTAACCGACAGCGGTTTCCAACAATCAGAGGTTGAGTTGTGCGCAGCTAAGTTCGCGCAGTCAGGTTATGAACAAAATTTAGAAATCCATGTATATGCTTCGATGATCAATACCTAGGCACATTTACCATTTTTCGTGAGTATGCATTGTAGGGAAAAAAATACATGATTATTACATAATAAGCATTTTTGCCTGGTTTCAATGGATATCCAATACTTGGACCAAACGTGATTATTATTGTGATATCACAGACAAGACAACAGCCAAAGAATACGAGTAATGCTCTTATGAAGAGTCATGTATGTGTATGGATGTTTTTGCTTGACTAAAAAAACTACTTTTCAGAAAACAGTATTTTCAATCGATCTTTAATATTGAATATTTAACATTGTACACATTGTACACATTTAACACATTGACATTGGTCATGAACAATGTAGCCTAATACATAGTGAACGTAACGGTTCAGAATCAAAAATGAAAACAATGGCATAGAATACAGTAATAAAAAATACCAAATTCTTCCACAGCCTAATCCCATCCAGAAGCAGTATATATACCATAGAAAGATCCCATATGAAATACTGTAGAAGATCCCAGATTACATGCTGCACACTAAAAACTAATACAAACAATGTGTTTTTGGACATAGCAAAAGCATCACAGCTTCATCACGAACTAACCCATTATCACTGTAGTATGTTGGCCAGTGGGGTACTCTTTCCGTAATGACTTGCCCAATCAGGTGTTCTCACCACAATCAGCCTATTGGGTGTTCTCACTGCAGTTTCTTGGCCAATTGGATGTCCTCACTGCAGTTTCTTGGCCAATCGGGCATTCTCCTTGGCCTTGGCCCTCTTGAGCCTCTTCTTGATGAGGTGCAGGTGGGCATAGATGTTGCGGTTCAGCACGGTGGAGGCACACAGCAGACCCCCTTGCAGCTCCCCAGCAACACCACTGCTGAAGACGTCCTGACCTGCAGGACACACACACACACACACACACACACACACACACACACACACACACACACACACACACACACACACACACACACACACACACACACACACACACACACACATGCAATATTTTATATTCAAGACTGCTTTGCTGTCCCAAGTCTTAGACATATGATGCTACACAATATATGAATGCATAGACATATGGACACCAATTCACACACTACAAAGACATACACATACACCTACACACACACAAGCAGAGAGAGAGAGAGAGAGAGAGAGAGAGAGAGAGAGAGAGAGAGAGAGAGAGAGAGAGAGAGAGAGAGAGAGAGAGAGAGAGAGAGAGAGAGAGAGAGAGAGAGAGATCCTCTTACCTGAGATGTAGAGGTTCTTGACAGGTGTGTCGCAGCGGTTCTTGGCCATGGATATGGGGTCATATCGGTCCAGGGTCTCGGCTGAGTACATGGCTCCCAGATGAGCACCGGTGTAAGGAGACAGAGGAGTGGACACCTCCTGGTACACCAGCTGAGATACACACACAAACACAGAATTGCTGTGTTAAGACATGAATATAAGGTATGCATGGCATACGTATGGCACACAAGCATACATATGTACGTATGTGTGTGTGTGTGTGTTTCTGCTTGTGTCTGTTTTTACCTTCTCTCTGAGCTTGGGGAAGTGTTGGCAGGCCCAGTCAAACATGTTGTTGGCGAATCTCATCTTGTACGCCATGTAGTCGTCTCCTCTCGTACTGTCGACGTTCCACTCGTCAAACCAGTCAGAGTTCACGTAGGTCACCATGATCATGGAGGTCTTACCTGCCCAGGGGAGCAACAAGGAGAGGGTGTAAGGTGTGTGTATTGTACTGTAGGTACACACACACACATACACACACACACACACACGCACACACACACACACACACACACACACACACACACACACACACACACACACACACACACACACACACACGCACACATACAGTATTCTACTGTGGGGATCCTCCACATTGGCAAACTGATGAACGAACTGAAGAATTCTTCAGTGCTCTTATAGGAACTTTGAGGTTTGTTCAAGAATGTTTAGGCTTTTCAGAGAACCTCTGCAGGTCCTCAGAACTTTTGGGTACCACCACGATCCAGTTGAGGGTTCTTGGAGGAACCTTCAAATTTTTACAATACACACACACACACACACACACACACACACACACACACACACACACACACACGGACACGCACGCATGTGCACACACACGCACGCACACACACACACACACACACACACACACACACACACACACACACACACACACACACACACACACACACACACACACACACACACACACACACACACACACACCTGGGTGTCTGATCTTGGCGGTGGTGTCTTTGGCAGAGGGGAGGGTGAAGTACATCATGGGGATGTTCTCTGGGGCGTCGTCTTTGCTCAGGCTGAAGAAGTTATCCATCCTGACATGAAGAAATTACATTTTATTTCATTATCCAACCTAACAAACAATTGGTAGAGACGTTATCTAACCTAACACACACAATCACAAATTCATTCAGTTTGTGTAAGAAGTTATTCACACACACAATAGCAATGACCAAGTACACAGAATGGCAATGACCAAGTTCTAATCTACATGTATTATTAAATGCTCGGTGTAATGTTGTAGTAGTGTAGTAATAAGTATTGTCTTTTAACAACGATTACAGCGTTCCACTGGTGGAAAGTTGTGCACTGTGACCGCACAAATAGACCAGGCGCGATGCGATTCAAGCGACAGAGTGCAGCAGCAAGCGATACGAGCGTTTGAAGAGACTAGAGTATGTCCGTACAGGCCGTGTAGAAGTTATCTAACCCAACACATAGGCCTACTGCACTTTCAGCAATCACAGTAAACATAGCAAACATGACAAACAAGTCAATTTGGAGATTGCTGCTCCAAACGCGTAATTGGACCATTTCAGGTCAAGGACAAGGTTATGTTACATTGTGCGAGGTACCAAATGAGCCAAGGATGTAATATTCATGCACTCACATCTTGTCCATGTCGTTGTCCTTGTAGAACCAGTTGGTGGCCTGGCCGAGTCCAAGCTCCTCTGGAGTGGCATCAAACCCACAGAAGGTGAGCAAACATCCCTTACCTGGTTTCATGAGGTTCACACGCTCCTGGATATCTATACATAAACAAACCAAAAAGTAATAAACAAAGAGAAACCTAGGCTGAGGCATGAATAGCAGGTTCTTTCATCATTTTTATACAGAATGGAATAGAATAGAACAGAATGGAATAGAACGAAAAAGACGGTACATGATTTGAGCTTCGGGATCTTTGATACTGAGGGTTGACTGGTTCACTAAATTGCAGGGTCCAAGCAACATAAAGATTAATGTGATGTACTGTACATGACAAGTGTTTGTGGTCTTCAGTCACGATGAACCCTAACCCAAGGCTAGGCCCACATAAAACCCTAGCCCATGACTGACGTAACCAGACGGGTTGGGCAAGCAGTCGCGACCAGGTTGCTAATGTCAGGATGCAGAATCCTGTTGGGGTTGTTTTGAATTGCAGGGGTAGGATGAGGTTGATTCACAACCAGCCCATGACTACCCTGATGCTTGAAGGTTCATCCTGCCCTACAAAGGCAAAGTGCAGTAACTATGCTAACATTGAAAATGAGAAAAATGCCTTCAAAGCCTTGGTATTAGGTCGGATATTGTAGTTACTGCAAATTTCACCTAGCATTATCTCTAAAAGGGGACACATTTGGACCATAGGTCTTCCTGACAAGGTAAAGGCGGTGTGATGAAGACCAAGATGTCTGCTCATGAATGTTGTTTGAGACAGAAATTCTAAAATGTGCGATAGCCAGGCTAGTCTACCTCTGTTTTTATAACTTGATAACAACTAATGCTTTCTTTAATTTTATCTGTCTGTAATGTAATGTAATGGCGGGACTCACCAGGCTTTATGACGACCTCTAGGGGCAGGAGCCTGTTGAAGGTGTTGAACACGCCGCAGTTGGAGATCACCATTTTAGCTCTCACCTCCACTTCCTCCTGGCCTTTCCTCACCACCACACCTGACCAATCACAAGCCAGACGTGCCATATAAGCATTCCATCATGCAATACGAGCACATACCAAATCATAAATGACACACATGGTCACATATGGCATATGTAATGGCAGTATAGTACCCCACAGGTCTGTGGGCAACTCTACTCCCCTTTAACTAGTAGGTCTATTTAATAAACATAATGAAATATAACACATAATATGTATCATAGAGGACAGGTGTTGTATGACCATAGATATAAGTAAAACCATACATACTGTACATGATGAACTGTAACACATACTGAAACATAAATGACACATGGCATACAGTACACGTATAGCCATACGTAAACCGTAATACGCAATATGTTATGGCAGTGGTTCTCAACTGGAACAGTCTTGGGACCCACCATTTTCTAGTCAAGTCAATTCAATGCAATTCTCAAAATGTAACCAAGACTCGAATGACTGGTTGCACGCTATCTATCTCGCATAAACATTCAGATTGTATCTATGACTACAGATGACACAGAGTTCACTAGCCTATCAAAATAAAAGTTGTAAATTGTTGCAGGAAAAGTTGGATTTTTTTTTTTAGAATTACGTTTTTTTTTACACCAAGGCTCCGCGACCCACCCATGACCCCTCCGAGACCCACTTTTGGGTCGCGACCCACCAGTTGAGAAACACTGTGTTATGGAATATATAACACAAACAGAATCATGACCCAGTCCACAGGGATCAGGGTGACACACAAACACACAACAAAAAAGTAATAATGATTAAAGATATCTCTGTCTCTCTTGTGTAACTGAAGAGTTCACATGCAAAACCCCCTAACTCCATTTCTGAAGACCTGCACTTCTACATTTTTAGAGAACCCCGTTGTTGGTTTGGTTTACATTCATGTACTTGACAATACATATAAATAGTTATATTTCATAAATAAAATGTTTAAAATGCAATTTTGATAGCTTTGTATTCAATAAAAATGATTTAAGATTATTTTCTGAAAAGGCACTTAGGGGGTTTTGCATCTGAACTCTTCAACTACTGTCTGCAAACATGACTTCCACTTTGTGTAAAGAACAATGCTGTAACCAGAGAGAGTAGAGAGAGAGAGGTTCCATTGACTCAATGTTTCCAGCTTCTATTATTGCAAGGGGGAGGGGTGGGGAATCCCCCTTTAGACAGACCTAGGCAGACCTAAGGACTGTTCTATTCAATGCTAGGAGTATTATGACACACCCCTTTAGGCAGACCGGAACCTGGTCATGTTAGGTGCCCATAGCAACCTATTACATTGGCATATCTCTATATACTTAAAGAATCTCTGCTGTAACTACATCCTCCAGTCCCCCTCCACAGTGCAAAGCAAAGGTTAGGTTAACAAATGCAGAATAAATGCTTTTTAGTATGGCACTATATACTGGGCTATGCCTTTTTTGAATTAACGCCCCATGGACCTCATCACAAGCCTCCCAACGCCCCCTTAGTATTAAGAAATAAAATGGACTAATGCCCCAAATGGCAACTAAGCACCCCCCCCCCCCCCTCTCAGTTGTATGAGTGATTCTCCGATTCGCCTACGCTTTTAAGTCCGTGGATTTTATTTGCCAATTCCACTAACTATTAACTGCATCCAATGATGTTTTGGACATTAGAAAACATTTATCTTTCATATAACACAGAAAGTGTAGACATGGCATTATTTCCCTCAGCAAGAATGAATATTTAATACTGGTTTTGGGCGTTTTCATGCCGTCCCGTTTTCCAAATGTCAGATTCAGTCTTCATATTAGCATGTAAAGAAACTTGTTTTGCCCAAGACGATTGCAAATGTTGATTCACAGTAATCATCAAAATATGACAAAACTGTCAGAAAGACCGCTGTCCTTTCTATTATACATGAAATTTGCCATTTTGTGCGTGTCCACGAAAACTGTGTTAACCGTGTCACGGTCTGAAACCCCCGCCTTAAATCAGTAATGGTTTGGTCTTAGGCCATACGAATAACATCACGTGATGTCATAACCTCTTTGGCAGGATATGGGAAGACTTTTTTTGGTAAGTTTTGAGCTCCATCCTTCCTTAATTTAATCCTTTCTTTTTCATGTTCTCATAGCGGGAAAATTGCCTGTCAACTGTGTTATCAACATATTCATAAGAATCTGAATTAGAAATCACATGTAGAAAAACACAGATAAAGCATACAAATACAGGTACATGAATTCATTAAGGTGTTCTGGTGGAACTTCTGAGGTCCTCAGTTAGCACAACACCATAAAAATGGCTGAAATGTCAACCATGTTACCGTCAATGGTGTTACAATTAGCTATGACAGTCAGGGTTGCCAGATGAGGCTGATGATTTCCAGCCCAAAAAATGTTCAAAACCCACCTGGAAGCACAAAATCCCGCCCAATTCTATTGATTTCTATGGCAAAAAGTGGGCAGGTTTTTCTGATAAATGCCATTTTTACCCGCACACGGCCATCCTAAGCAGCCCAATTGGGCGGGAACCAGCCCAATCTGGCAACACTGATGACACTGGAGAAGGAGTATGTTTTTGCCAATTTATCTCCATATTGACAGACAAACAAAGAAAAATAATTTGTGTTCAAGGGAGATGGGTTCGTCAGCTCTGTTTTTTTCTCCTAAAAAAGTGCCGACTTGTTCCCCTGCACTGTTGACCGTAACACAGTTGAGTAGCACGGTTGACTGTTTAGAAAGTGTTTTTCAGCTATTGATCCCTTATGTGTTGGAAAAATCCTATGAACAGACACTAGGGATTATCTCTGGAGAAGGAAGTCTTGTGTAAGGAGGGTGACTAAATTCAAATCAGACGTTACAGGGATTTATAATGAAAAAGGTGTCAGTCTGTATCACAGTGAATCATAAAGTCCTACTTATGAAGCTCAACAATCACATTTTCTATATCAGTTGCACAGATTAATGACAACATTATTGCTAAGGGACATAAGCACTTTCAAACGTATGTTGTTTCAACTCTGTAGTATTTTTATATATGTTTGAAATGACATAGTACTTGTCCATAACACTGTTGACAAAATAATCAAGCAAATCTTCGCTTTCATTAGAGTATTTATCAAATGATTTAAGATTAAGCTTGGCAATTTGTTTGTTTGGAAACTTAAATATATACACTATGTAAACATCTAGGTCATTTAGTTGAAAAAAAATACTGATAATTGACATTTTGCTTTTGCCAAAAGCGTAGGCGAATCGTAGAATCACTCGTATGCTTCTCAACGCCCCCATTGGGTTCCCCAATTGCCCCCTGGTGGATGCAGAGGCCCTGCTGAGAAATACTACTTTGCCCAGGCCAACACTCACCACAGGCAGCTCCAGCAGCGTCCAATAGGATTCGAGAGACCGGCGCCCTCACCAGCACCTCTCCGCCATACTTGCGGATGGTGTTGCTGATGTGGTAAGGGATCTCACTAGCGCCCCCCTTAGGGAAGTAGGCACCACGCTTATAGTGGTGGACGAGCAGGGAGTTGATGAGGATGCTGGAGTCCTTAGGTGGAGTTCCTGTAGGGAAGAGAACGCAATAAAGTTAGTTATTTAGGTAGTTAGTTAGTAGAGAATGCAATACAGTTAGTTAGGTAGTTATACTGTACGTGCATCTGTGCATGTGTGAGTGCATGCGTTCGTGTGTCACTGACTCACCATAAAAGAGGTAGACATAGAGTGTGTGTGTTTGTGTGCGTGTGTGTGTGTGTGTGTCGTTAACTCACCATGGAAGAGGTAGTTGAACATGACCTGCAGGTCCTTGTTGTTGGTCTGCATTCCTGCCCACCAGGAGGCGCTGGTGTCTGACAGTGTGCTGTGCGCGGGGAGGAGGCGGTCAGCGATGCCAGACTTTAGCATGTAGAGGGCCAGCCAGCGAGGGAGTATCTTCAGTGCAGCCAGGGCAGGTATCTGTTTTGAACACAGCTAAAGAATGGGGCAAAAATGATTAGACTCAGTTACAAGCATGTTGATAAAAATGAAATGCATTGTGAAAAAATATCACAGCAATATTTGTTGTGTAAGTTCAACACTTAGAAAGTAGAACCATCTGCGAGAGTTTTAGGGCCTACATTTGAATCTTTAAGTGAATAGTGCAAAATTTAGTTTGTAGTGTCCAAGCAGGGTAGTATATAATTAATGTACAAGAGCGATATGAGTGGTAGCAATCTCAGGTCGAAAGCTGCAAAATTAATTTGTCATATTACTGTTTCATACGAATCAATACACGACTACATTGTAGGCATGGACTGCAGCTGTTACAGGCTATATTGAGATCCACTCTCTTCTCCCCTCACAGCAGTGGTGTAGTCTACTTTTTCATGGTGGGTATACTGTATATTTGAGCATTTTTTGAAGTGGATATACTGTATATTTGAGCATTTTTTGAAGTGGATATACTGTATATATTTGTGCCATTCAAAATAATGGATCAATCAATTTTAAGTGGGTATATTGAAATCCCTGAAATTTAGAAATGGGTATACTCTGTATACCCGCATTCTACGTAGACTACACCATTGCCTCACAGGCTCTAGAATCCCCGTTGAGAAACAATAGTCTAAGGTTGAGTATCCTGCCCTTTTGCACCTTTGTGAGTTTGAAGAAGTTCTCCACGGCCTGGGTGTCGTTGGGGAACTGCTTCTTCAGGTGGGCCTCCATCTCGGTCTTGCCACTGAGGAGCGTGTACGTGCGGCAGTCGTCCCCCTGGCCGATGTGCATGGTGTTGATGTGCTGGTCCAGCTTCACAAACTCCAGCTGGCCCTCGGTGAGCTGGTCGATCGCCACCTTCGTCAGGCCGTTCTCGTGCATCTGGCCGACGTAGTGGAGGCCTGGATTCACACATGGACGGACAAACACAGACACACGCGCATGCACGCGCACACACACACACACACACACACAAACACCATCACAAAGCAAACACATGCACACACAGTAAGCCATCAGATTACATTACCAGCATCAAACACACACGCACAAAAACTCTCAAAGACACAAACACCTCTGTACACTACCGGTATCGAACTCGAAGCCCTTCTCAACGAAGGAGTGGGTGCATCCCCCGGCGGTGTCGTGCTCTTCCAGAACCAGAACCTTCTTCCCGACCTTAGCCAGGCAGGCGGCCGCTGTCAAGCCCCCCACTCCACTCCCGATGACAACCGCGTCCAGATCATGTGGTATACACTCCTTAGTGAAGTCTGCACACAGATGGGGAATATCAAAGGGTGTGAGAGGTGGGATTGTGTGTGTGTGTGTGTGTGTGTGTGTGTGTGTGTGTGTGTGTGTGTGTGTGTGTGTGTGTGTGTGTGTGTGTGTGTGTGTGTGTGTGTGTGTGTGTGTGTGTGTGTGTGTGTGTGTGTGTGTGTGTGTGAGTATGTGTGTTTGTGCGTGCGTGCGTGTCTGTGTGTGTGCAATGTCTATTACATGGTGGAATTGACGAGCGTTTGACTTTGCCTCACCTTTCTTCAGCACCTTGTCCCTCTTCTTCTGGTCCATCTCCAGGGGCTCTTTGGGCCTCACCGACTTCAGGGAGAACGGGCTGCGCCATCGGAAGAAGAACCAGTAGGTTCCCCCGACAATTGCCATCCAGGAAGGAAGGAATATTCCAAACAGAACCAGCCACATCCTGCAAGGTTCTATAGTGTTCCCACTCTCAAAGTTCCAAGCGTAGAATACTGTAATTGAGGAAGGATAAGTCAACACTGTGTTCAACTTGCAAGGTCCCCAGGACAGGCAACCAAGGTGTCAATGGAGAAGTTAAAAAAGTAAAAATTCTGGGATTTTAATTTTTGAACCAGGAGTAGTCACCTTAGCCTACTTATCCAACCTGTCCAGCCTGCAAGGTGGTTCAAAGAGCGGAAGGGTCGATAAGAGACGGAGATAAGAAGGTTTCTATATGCAGAGGTGGAAAGTAACTAATTACTTTACTCGCGTTACTGTAATTGAGTAGCTTTTTTGTGTACTTGTACTTTTTAAACTGCTTTTACTTAAGTACATTTTCTTTCGAGTAATGTACTTCGGTACATTTTACAGCACAAGCGTTACTGAGTAAAAAAAAATAAAAATCTAGAATTCTAGCCTAGTTTATAAAGAGTTGGCGCGTGCGACCTGTCTCTCACTCAAACGATGATGGCTGACATGGAGGCTGACGATGGAGATTCACTTAACTCAGAGGAGATCAATATTAGCTGTTCTTCCTCTAACCCAGTGCACCCCTTGCACATCTAGAGGCAGAAAACGCTGATTGTTAAAAAGTAACTTTTTACTTTTACTCAAAGTACATTTTAAATTATTTACTTTTTACTTTTACTTGAGTAGATTTTTTGACTGGTAAATTTACTCGTACTTGAGTACATTTTCAACAGAGTACTCTTTCCACCTCTGTCTATATGTTGGAAAGGGAATTATGACAGAGCTTTTTTGGTGATCACAGGTTCCTGTGCATGCATGCACGCACACACACAGGCACAGCGGTAACACTTTAGAATAATGGATGCAAAAAAGCATTATAAAGACTTAATAAATAATTAAGTATTGATGAACGAAACATTAACAAACGTTTGTAAATGACTAGGAAATGTAGACAAATGCTTGTAAATGACTAAGAAATGCTATGTTAATATTGTATATTTATCAAACATTTACAAGTTGCTTGTAAATGAATAAAATACTCTGTTATAAGGTGTGTAAAATCTTGAATATATCATTTGTAGATATTTTATAAAGCATTAATAAAACTTAGTTAATAATAAAATCATTTGTTAATGTTTTATTCATCATTGGTTAATTACTGAGTCTTTACTAAGGAACATTATTATAAAGTGTTACCGGCACAGACACACACACACACACACACACACACACACACACACACACACACACACACACACACACACACACACACACACACACACACACACACACACACACACACACACTGAAGGTCCTCCCTTACGAAAATCGACCAGGGTTTTACTGTAGTAACCATGGTTTTCCTCTACAGTAACAACCATGGTTTCTCTGAACCAACCATAGTATTACTATGGCTTATCCATGCTGTTTTTGAATAACCATGAAAAGCATGGTTCCCGACTAACCATGGATCATGGCTATTCATGGTTTCCATGTTTTTTCTGCATGGTTTGTGTCTATGGTTTAACCGTGGTAAAACCATGGTGAACTTTATAGTTAAACCATAGTCAAACCAAAAACAGTGCCGAACCATGCTCAAAATTGCACTTAAATTGCACTTAAATGTTGGTTATAGCGTTTGTAAAATTACTCACACCTCATTCTCACATCATAACCAAGCCCTGTCACAAGCAGATTGAAATGGTTTCTGTCCTTACCTCTTGAAGATGTAGCCAAGACTGTTTTTGCAGTATCTTCAGTGCTGTATCTCTTGTTGAGCCCACAATGGTGTGTCCCTCTCTGATGATCTGAGCTACTTTTATACCCTGACTGCTAAGCCATAATGTGAAGTCTGAACCAGTTTGACACCCTGATTACTGAGCCTTCTTTGATGATGTGAACCAGTTTGACAACCTGATTACCCTCTGTAATGATCTGAACAAGTTTGACCTCCTGGTAATCCTCTGGCCTCTTTTAGGTATTGTTCACCCCTAAAATGTTGCAGGTCAGGCAAAGCCCAGGCCAGGAGTTGATCCTAAACAGAGTGCTGTATAGGTTGCTGTAGGTGGTAATGTTGCAAAGGACAGGCAACGGCCAGGGGCAAAAGTCAGGCCAGGTGATCTTAAACAGAGCGCTGTAGGTTGTCGTGGTAATGTTATGTTAAGTAGGTCTGTATGTAGCAATTAATAGGTTTGTAGCATACCGTATGTAGAATGTTGCAATTATTTGAAATGGTGGGCCTAGGCTATATGATGTCTGAACCAGTTTGACCTCTTGATAATCCTCATAGGTTTTAGGTGGTAATTTAATAGGTCTATGTAGCAGTTCTTTGACAAAGGATTTGTCAAGCTTTTCAATGTTTAGGTCACCTGCTGTATGTTCATGGCCAGTTCTAGTCAGTTTGTTGCCCAGGCAAACACCACCTTTCCTCTTTTTGCATTTAAAAATTCAAAGTAGGAGCAGGTTCGCACACTAAATATGACACTAAGGTCAAGCACAAGGAGTTTCAGGTTGCTGCCATCATCAGTGCTCTCTGTGCTACAACCTGAAACATCTACTCTACTCTGCACTAAAATAAAACTCCTTGTGCTTGACCTTAGTGTCTTATTTAGTGTGCGAACCTGCTCCTACTTTGAATTATACGGTAACACTTTACCATAATATTAATGATATTGGAATTGTGTTGTGTAACTAATGTATGATTTATGGTAAAAAAAAAACAAATTGGGGCCGTGCACTTACTTATTTTTCTAAACATCTAGAGTGCAACAATACCCTTGCCTCCTGCATTTAGAAATTGACATCTGTAAGTATAGTTAGGGATGGGATATCGGTATCGGTGTATCGGTATCTAGCCTGAGTATCATCCTCCGTAGTGACCGCGCTAGCTCAATACTTTCGCTTGCTGACCACGGAGTCTGACCCTGCAGCCACCCCCGGCAGTTGGAAATTATCTCACTTAATGAGGGAATTAGCCTTTCGCAAAACCCCTCCCACAAACGGCCGCCAACCAATCTGAGCTCAGCAACGGTAACTAAGGAGTGTAGAACTTGTCGAGGTCCGTCAAAAACCTATGATTTCAGGGAGACATACAACGTGTGCCTATGGCACCGTCAGGGTCCGACACCATCTGAAGATTAATTAGGACCTCATTTTTTCACTTTCCCGAAGCAAAAACCTCAAGCGGACTGATAACAGGGATGGATTAAGCCATGTGAAGGCTATTAGCTCCAGGTGATCATGTTTAAAATTAGCAGGCTAACTGTGCAATCGTCTTGTTTGCTAATATAGCCCCCTTCCCCCTTGCATTTAGCTGGCAGAAAACGTACCCTAAACAAATAATCAATGCATCGCTCAGACTTAAGGACAATATTATATGATATTATAGTATTATATGATATTATAGTATATATAATTTTATTGGGAAACTACTAGTTGCGTTGTTTAATATGCGCCAAATGCACAGCCCACGGAGCAGCCCCCACCCTCTCTCCTTCCCAGTTTGTGTCTGTGTATATGCGTCGAGTGTGACAGCAAAAAAAAGTAACACTGAAATGGGGCTGCGCTTGTTCCAACCTTGTTATGAAGATATTAACTGTCAACTAAAACCATTAAAGTGAACAGAAGAGAAACGCCCAGTGTGACTGCCCAAGAGCTGCGCAGTGTCAGTGCCGAAAACCCTTCAAAGGTCTTGGCGGACGGCAATGTCCCAGTTTACACCAAGCACTATCAAATGTCCTGGTTACAGACATCACATCGCCATCATCAAGTTGTTGTATTTCAGTTGAATATGTAAGAGGGCTTGGGGAGGGGCTTAGACTATCAGCGAGCCTATTGGCTGTTCATATACTGAACGAATATCTGAATTCCAACTGCCGGGGGTGGCTGCAGGGTCAGACTCCGTGGTCAGCAAGCGAAAGTATTGAGCTAGCGCGGTCACTACGGAGGATGATACTCAGGCTAATCGGTATCGGGTTCAGATATCAACATATTTCAAAGATCGGATCTGAATTTTCTCAAAATATCGGAATTTTCCTGATACAGACTATGAGTCAGGTGCAATGTTAATTTGAAATCATAACACTTGCATATTAGTTTTCAGGATGGGATTGTTACTTTTTTACTTGTTACTTTTTCTTAATCATTGGTTTCCTGTTCTTCTGACTCCCTTTTCTGACCAAATAGTCTGCTTGGGCCCACCTCAAGTTGAAACCCATGCATATATGTGAGTTTGGTATTGGATCGGAGTAGTATCGGTATCGGCAGATATCCAAATTTAGATATCAAGATCGAATCAGAAGTGAAAAAATGTGTATCGTGCATCCCTAAGTATAGTGTCATACATCTGATCGAGCACAGGTGATCTATAGTACCAACGTACATATCTATACTGAGTGCCCATGAATAAAGTAAAGTTTAATGTTTTATTTTCACTTGATGTTCAAGATCTGTGATACTTTCAGGAGTTACTATGGTGCCCCCAAACAATAGTACATCACAATCACCGTAGGCGACCGCCATGTCTACCTATAGTGCCAGATGTAAACTTTGTTTACTTTGTGATGCACATACATAAAAATTAGGGCTGTCAAACATGTTTTTATTGTGATTAATCTCAGATACACAAAGTTAATCGCAATTTTATTCCATTTGTAATTTTTCATTATTTTGCATTCAAGACAGTTTAACCCATATATATGCTGGATGCTAAGTAGCTTCATGAACATGTTTTAATACAAGATGAGGGTCTAAGCTAATTTAGATACAATTCATTTCATGTTTTTTTTTTTTTAAATTAGGTTTTATAGGCTGACAACGCAGTACCTTAATTTAACAGGCATTTTGATGGTGTTTTAGGTTTAAATCCCATATGTAAAGTAAGTATATCTGATTAAATAAACTCATTTTAATTGGTGTTTGATCATTTGTGATTTTTCACATTTATATCTTTAATTTCTTTGTTGTTATGTTGGTTTGTTACCTCCGCCAAGGAGGTTATGTTTTCAGTCCCATTGGTTTGTCTGTTTCTCTGTCAGCTGGATAACTCAAAAGGTTATGCAAGAATTTGGAGGAATTGTTTTGGAGTTGTTGGAAATGTAACAAGTGGTTACATTTTGGTGGTGATCTGGCTCACGATCCGGATCCAGGAATTTTTCAAAAGAGTCTTCACTATTGCGAGACAGGGCTAATTTTGACATTCCGGTTTAAAAAGAAACAAGGCAGAAACACTTTTTTTTTTTAAATGAGGGTGTAACGTAGTCAAATGTTCTACCAAACAGATTCCTTGCTGGAGGTCTGCACTCTCTGAGTGCATTTCTTGTTCAATATAGGCTACATGTAGGTTGGTTTCTTTTTGGTACAGCCAGATAGTGTTAATCAGTACCTTTAATTTGGTATCATAGAACTCATTATCTAAACCCTCAAATTAGGCTGGGAATGCTGGGAAACCGTAACTGCGATTTTAAAAATTAATTGCGAAAAACCCCCATCAAATCACGGTTAACATGTTAATATGGACAGAGCTAATAAAAATAAATGCCAAAAAATACCAACTAATGGAACTCATTAACCCCTTTGTGCAGCCGTATTGTCATGAAAATTGTAATGATCAAGACTTAATCTGTTACTTAAAGATCTACTTCCACTGAAAACCAGTTTTGCTCGCTCCTTTTGAAATACGGAGGATCAGTAGTGACATTCAAATGCAGCCCTTGCAAGGGGTACATCACTGCACTCATTCCCGTTCACAGAAAAATAACTCAAAGGGCAAGAAGCCACAAGTTTCCCACAAGTTCAAAACAAGTGGCACGACACCTCCATTAGCTTATCTATCAGCTGGTTTCTACTCACGGAGGTGCCTCATTTTCACGTCATGAATATTCGTGAGAAGGACCGGAAACTATTTCATTTGATCACAAGCCTACAACGACAGCTTGAAACAATGGAACAAGAATGTTTTCTTAAACAAAACCGGTGTATAATGCATTAATAATTAGAGGTGGAAAAACTGGATTGACAGAGTAAAAGCCCTTCTTGGGTTTTCCACCTGTGCTAATAATACAGGTGATTTCACCAATTAGCCCAGGGGTCCCCAAACTAAGGCCCGGGGGCCGGATGCGGCCCGCCACGCCCCTTTGACCGGCCCTCCACCTCTCTGCACCTCACCATTTGAACTGGCCCAATTACTCATAAACTGCTAATCACCATTTTTTTCTAACCTTTCTTTGTTATTTTTACATGGTTATTAGATATTAAAAGAATACCTGTGGTATTTCATATTGAAAAACATGTTAAGTACTCACCTCTTTTGCAAATCACTTGTAATGATAAACTATTTTGTGCTAGAACTTATGGCTATAACAGGCAGTGGCCTAGTATACAGCCCACATGATTGATCCCGGCCCCCGATCACTGTCAGGAACGATAATGTGGCCCCCAGAGAAAAAAGTTTGGGGACCCCTGAATTAGCCCATCAAATTGGCTTTAAGGATGTCATCATTAGTATCAACTGGTTTCCTAGATTAGCGGGAGCAAAAATGTGGTAGTGTTTTTACTTTCTACACACATATTTTTCCACCTCTATTAAAGGTACACTATGCAGGAAATGGTTAAAAGAGGTACTGCAACTGTAGCCTGGTCCTGACCATCCCATAATACTACTATTTCCATTTCGTATTCATGGTCTGGACTTTGTTTGATCTGACACGATTGCAGGAAGCATGAAGGACATTTTCGGAAAAATCAGGATTTAACTTATAAGTTCTTGAACAAACATGTCTAACGTCTATCTATGGCGATGTAGGACAGCTTAACAGACATGTCTGACAGAACATCCTACCGTAGGATAAAATTGCAATGTATGACCGTTTGTCAGAACACCGGCAAAAATCCTACCGGACAACATCGCTCCACAGAGGACAGGTACCACACGTAGTGCGGAGCCAAGTGTCTTGGCGGAAGTACGTAGAATGGCGCGTGAGGCTACTGCAACTGTGCTGCTCAGTGAAACTGGGTTGCCTATTGCCAAATGTGATCTTTTCATAACAGTTTACTGAGTAATTAAATATTTTCAAGTATGGCCCAAGTAGAGTCATTTTTGCAGCTAAAAATGGCTATTTCTGGAAATTCAAAATGGCGGACCATGGAGAAGATCCTCCTTTTCCTTTATGAAAAGTGTAATTCGGTCATACTGAATACTTAGAATTTGATGGTGGTGGTACGTATTCATGAAGAAGGTAACATTAGTGAATGGGTAGCATGAATTCTGGAATTAAACAACTAAAAATCTTACACAGAGTACATTTAATTATTACATTACATTACATTACATCTGTTATGTAGTGCAGAATAGAAACATGTTCATGCTGGGCTATTGAATAGTATTTCATGTAGCATGCCATACCCCCATGCCATACTGTAAGTGAGCAGCAAAATGTGTACTGTCAGTCCTACTTAAAGGGACACTGTGCAGGAAATGGTCAAAAAAGGCACTGCAACTATGCTGCTCATTGAAACTGGGCTGCCTATTGCCAAATTTGATCTTTACATAAAAGTTTACTAAGTAATAAACACATATTTTCTAGTTTGGTCCAAGTATAGTCATTTTTGCAGCTAAAAATGGCTATTTTTGAACATTCAAAATGGCGGACCACGGAGAAGATCCCCCTTTTCATATATGAAACATGTATTTTTTCCAGTCATAAATGAATACTTAGAATTTGATGGTGGTGGTAGGCCTACGTATGTCGGGCAAAAGCCCTGTTTAAAACCATTAAAAGTAAGGTTCAAAATGCCCAGTACACAGAAGACAGACACAAGGGTTTAAAAATATATATCTTTTATTTTTACTAATGAATTAAAACTAAATTGTTCTCTAAAAGCAGCACTGCTGCAGTGTCTCTAAGGTCCGGGTGGTCTCGTTCTGGGTTCAGGTTTCACACCAGCGTCACAGTCCTTGTTGAATCCCAAACCGTGTTGGGGGTAGTCACATCCAGGTGGCCGAGGGGGGTCTCCAGCGAAGTCCGTGGCTCAATCTGGATCCGGCACACCTCGGCAGCAAAGAACAAGTGTTAGTCTCTGTTCTGGAGTTAATGCAGCACCAAATAATGGGATGGGCACAGGAGGACTCTTACGTTCAAATTCGTAGTGGTTGGAAGCGTGGTCTGGCTCCAACCCACTCCAAATCCTCCTGGCCTCGTCAGTCTCTAGTCAACACGGTCCGGGCTATAAGGCAGGGGGATCAGGCAGCACAGACATACGGTGAGAGGAGTACACATTCAAAGGGGTTGCTCACGTTCCTTTGGCTGTGGCCGTCGTCCAGCTCAGGTTTGGTTCGGTTCGGTTCGGTTCGGTTCGGGTCGTCGTCGTCTCTCCTCTCCTGGTCTGCTGCTGCCTCCAATCCGATCCCCCCGCTAAATGCCAGGAGCCTCTAAAACCATGCCTCTTTATACCCCTCCCCATAATCATTCCAGCGCACCGATTGGCTAGACAATAATTGTTCAGGCAGCTGTCCTTCTCAAAGTAATTAAAAAGTCAATTAGGTGCACATGGTAAAACAGCAAACAATTAAGTGAACACAGCAAACCAAGTAAAACATGCACTATAAAACCACTGCACATCTAAAACACACTATATTAAAAAGCACAGCAAACAAATAATATAAAATCCCCACATGTCTGACACGTATTTATGAAAAAGGTAACATTAGTGAATGGGCAGCATGAATTCTGGAAATAAACAACTAAAAATCTCAAACAGTGTCCCTTTAAGGTCAAAGGTCACGAAAATGGTTTAAAATGCCTACTTTTGATGTTTCAGTGTAGAAAGTTAACTAAGGGCAAAATGCTTAAATGCTTTTTTACATTGATATGAGAGCCTTAGATAAGAGATTCAGACTTGGGCATTACAATTTTGAGGAAAATAAGGTTAAAACATAGGCTCTGCGCAAAGGGCTAAAAGCATTGTCTCTTTTATGTCACAATGATCAGTGTGGATCACTTTTGTGATATCAGCCTTTGACTACTGTTGTGCAAATTTAACAAATAGTGGGTAGAAATGGTAAAGGTAATATAAACAAACCCCAAAACAGAGTTATCCTGTAGGTGATGGCACAGCATATCTCTTTTTTTTCCATCCTTTCTGGCTGTTATTTGGTCACATGCATGTTTTTAATGTCCCACCCCTGGAGTTACCATAGGTTGGTGTCCATCACCCATTAAATTTGCTCAGCTGTTATTCATCCAAGATACCACATCAATGTGTGCTGTGGCAAGAAGCAGAGTGTTCAGAGCATGGACGAGATGCCAAGAGACATGCCGTTACACCAGGGGACGTATAGGAGACTAGAACAGTTTTTAAAATTTAGAAGCGGGATCACCATCTCCTTCCTTGGGACAGGTGGCACAGGAAAAGCACTGCCAGAGCCCTGAAAAATGAGGTTTGCAGGGTACTGATGTGCATGTTTCTGCTCAGCTGGTCAGAAATAGTCTTCATGACGTCTGTTTGAGGGCCTGGTATCCACAAGTGAAGCCTATGTTTACAAAGAGGCAAAGACGAATTTGCATGAACCAAAAAACATCACGAAAGGCACATTCACCATTGGTAACATTGATGCTGTTGTTGTTAATTTTTCTTCACAAGTGAAACTTAAGTTATGATGAAAGAGGGTATTGGCCCTGAATAATAAACCCACATTACAATTTTCTAAGCATAGTAGCAACATGTAGATCTGATTTGAAATTGGTGCCATGCACATAAAGTTAACTGATCCAACTTGCTTGACCTTTGTCTCTTAGGTCCCTTTTGTTCTTTACACCACATTATTGTGACTCATTAGCAATATGATTAGAAAAGTCAAGCGCTAAATCAAAAGTGTGTTAATATTACAGGTTTATTCATTTTCACATTTGTTTTTTTCGTGAAAAACGGTTTGAAAATAGCACCCCCCATCTATATTTTGTAACCTTTGACCTGTATTATGACCTTGAACCATTGTACTTGCATAGTTCAAAGACCTAAGATCATTAAATGGACCATTATGAACATAATCTATGTGTTGTACTGGGTCAGCAACCCAATGACACATTTTTTTCCTTAAAAATCGATATTTTGTAACCTTTGACCTTTATGATGACCTTGACATTGTACTTGCATATTTCAAAGTACAACTGTGATATGATATGCCACATGTAAGATCATAAAATATGTAAAAATAAATGTAAATGTAAAATATGTAAAATGAATGTAAAATTCACTAAAGTGCAAAATAGCTAATCAGTCTCGTCCTGTGATCATTGAGCCCTATCGCACGAGATGCGTCGTTTCCACGAAATTAAAATAATCTAGAGCTGTAGTGGTGCTGTCACGATAGAGCCCTGTTTTTTGTAGTTGGGCCACACTTCCGCGGCCAATGAATTTGAATGGGCTCTCCGACTCGTGGTTGATTTACGATTGATGGACCTGTCAAGCTTCCAGGAAAATGTGAGGAAGAAGCGGAATGTAGAGGCGAACATTGCATTGGAAAACACACTGTCCAACTTAATTTGTTTTAGCCTACTTCACAGTGTGATGGGGCATACATGCTATAATGTATCCCTTCACTAATAATCTTTCTAGAGATGTACAGGATCCAATATCCGGTTCCGGATCCGGCAGGATAATAGGGTTTTTCAGACTATCCGGATCTGGCAGGATCTTAAGCAGTGGATCCGGTATCCGGCAGTTACCTGAAAATCAGGATCTGGGCCATCTCTACTTTTTATGTAGCCTACGCTTTTCAGTCAGTCTTTCACAACCCCAATCGCTGCAAGGAGTGAAAGCCCTTTGGAAGCGGCCGTTGAAGGCAGTGTGGCAGTAAGCCAATGAGTCTTAAAAATAGTTTGCGCCAACATAATAAAAGGGGTCCACGTGTGCGAGTTGGCTATGTGTTTCAACCCTTTCGTAGGATCCGGTATCTGGTTCCGGATCCTGCAGGATCTTAAGCAGTGGATACGGTATCCGGCAGGATCCTAAAAATCAGGATCCGGTGCATCTCTAAACCTTTCCCTAGTCATTTTTCTGTCGGCAATAGGCCATTAATCGTGAATCTACCACGAGTTGGACAGCCCATTCAAATGCATTGGCCGCGGAAGTGTGGCCCAACCACGAAAAACGGGGCTTTATCGTGATGGCACGGCGAACGTTATAGACGTGACGATATAGCGTGAGATACAGTTGGATCATTTGTGGTTTGATGCTAATGCTCCCATTTACTTCCAGTGATTATGCTAAGCTATGCTAATTATTTTGATACCAATAAATCTAAGTACTGAAAATACTGAAAAGAAAATGATATGCACAATCATGAATAATGCTTGGAAATACTGCAAATGAACATCAAAAAACTGTTCCTTTAACCCTTGTAATGTGTTTTTGTTACATAAAACGTGTTCAGGTCCAATAGACCTGGGCCTGTAGAAAAAAAACATGGTAACACTTTACTTAAAGCCAACATTATAAGCGCATTTATAACAAATTATAATGCACATTATAATTACTTACAACGTAATATGACTACACTCATAATGCTTCATGATGCTTTATATTAACAGTTATGAATAACTATGAATCTAGCTTATAATACTTTATAAATCCAAGGGTGTCATGAGTGCTCATGACTGGCTATAAACAACAGGCTGCCTGATGGGGCTTATAGTACATTATGAGTACCTATCTATGCACAGACCTGGATGATAAACTGTCATAAGGGCTCATACAATGCTATAATGTTTCATGTGAGATCATAAGTTGTCAATGTGTGCTCTAAGTAAAGTGAAGTTCATATGGATATGTGGAAAAGATGGTACTTCCACTGTAGGATTTCGCCTCACGGTTGAGAATTTCAGAGGTGGAATGGCAAGGACTTCAGCACGGCAACGATGTATCAAAAATAGAGCGCTCTTTTATTTTCACTGACACCAACAAACAAAATGTGCACGAGGGCAACTCGAAATAAATAAAACTCAAATTACTCAAAATCAGCAACAAAAATTCGCCCTTCTTAAATTAAAGTTCACAGCTTCAAAATTCACGGCAGCAAAAGTCTACTTTTTAGCAGCAGCAGTAAGAGAACGCACCAGAGCCAGCTCACAACAACTGCTCCGTTTCTGTGCATCTCACATCAACCCTGAACACAGATTAACACAGGGCCTATATAGGCTACACACCTGTCACTTAACAGGGCAATCATTCAATTAGTACAATCATCCAATGATTCCCAAGTACAGATTACTGGTCCATACCACAAGACCTTACAGCATTGCCGTTCTAAATCATAGTCTAACAAAACAATCACAATCTTAAACACAAAACAGAAATACAGTTGCCCCCTACACAAAACAGACTGTAGCTACATGAAAACAAAAACACAACAATCATACAAAGCCCATACACATTGAAACCCACACCCCTTCCCCAAAGTCAAAGTTGTTACTCTTCGCTGAAGCAGCGCACGTTCCGCATCAGTGCCAATTAAGGTCAGAGGAGCGAGAGTTCAAGTGCAGGTGTCCATCATCTGCGCTGCAGTCGCTAATAATGGCATTGATGAAACAAACAAGGTCCCAACATGAATGTGTGCTGGTGGGTGTGTGGGTGTGTGCGTGCGTGCGTGTGTTCACCTCTCTCCTGTGCTCCTTCTCCAAGAGCACCGAAAGCGCCAACCAACGTGTCCAAAATAACACACACATCATAAGTGACTAAAACCATGAATTCATGAAAAGGGGGGAATCCTCCTTTTCACAGGATGCATCTATAATGCACTGTATAATACACATCTATAATGCATCATAATGTACTGTAAGCCCCATCAGGCAGCCTGCAGTTTATATCCAGTCATGAGCACTCATAATACCCTTGGATTTATAAAGTATTATAAGCTAGATTCATGGTTATTCATTATTGTTAACATAAAGCATGATGAAACTGTAAGAATTCAGAGACAGAGACCCAAATGCAGATCAGGTTTGGCAGATTTAATGTGCACACACACTGAGGTCAGGGCTAGGGTAGTTCCAAAAATAAAGATCCAACAGAAAAAACTTCAAAAGAGATACTGAGACTCGTAGAACTCGTTGCAACTAAAAAATCTTCTTCAAAAACAGAGGTAAGTATTCAGGCACTTAGTCAGTTTGTCAAAAAAATGCAAAAGGCAGTCCATGAAACAAAGGTAAGTATCCAGGTAAGTGTTCAGGTTCAAAAAGGCCAAAAGGGCAGTCCACAAAAACGGTTCAAAAACAGAGTTTTCAGAATTCACAGGTACTCACTGACAGATTCACAAAAACAGGGTCATGGACACAAGGTCAGGGTCAGACGATCAGAGGACGAGCAGAGAAATGACAGAGCTTAAGTAGGAGAGACAAACAGAACTAAACAGGGAGCAGCTGGGGTAATTACATTCAATAGAGTGAAGCTGCAAGGGACAGCACAAAGGGGGGCGGGGCAGGAGTTCAAAACAAACCATAAGCACACCCGCAGTACTACAACTGTCCATAGGGTGGCAAGAGTCCAAAATACTCAATCCTAACAGAAACATCATCGGTGTAGTCGTAATGTGTTGTAAGTAGGGGTGGGCATAGATTATTTTTTTAAATCTAGAGTAATCTCACTGTATTTATGAAATTAATCTAGATTAATCTAGATTAATCTATATCAAAATGGCTCATTCAGAATAGGCACGCTAGCGAAATAATGCCGAAAAAAAACCTTGGGGTTTCTTAAGACAGATGGCGCATTAGACCAGAGCTCATCTTTTTTTTCCAAAATGCATCTCATCTTCAAAAAATGGTCATGTTGATACTTGGTGATAAAACAATCACTGCAATATGTGTAAAGTGTGTCCAATATGTTAGGAAGCATTTACAGTTATAAGATACTGAAATTTCAAAATGAACAGCGATATAAATTTTAGAGGCAAATACAAATAAATCTATCAAACATTTAGGCTATTTAAACAAAATTACCTCAACAATTCAGCATTTCTAATGGAGAGAGAGAGAGAGAGAGAGAGAGAGAGAGAGAGAGAGAGAGAGAGAGAGAGAGAAAGAGGAGAGAGAGAGAAAGAGAGAGAGAGAGAGAGAGAGAGAGAGAGAGAGAGAGAGAGAGAGAGAGAATCTGCCACTGACTGTAAAAAAGAGCAGCGGCTCCTTTAAGATCTAGCAACATGTCAAATTGTAACGCCGCATTATGTAATAACGGTGCAATATGTAATAATGTAACAAATTATTACATAATGTGGTGACAATTGCCGCATTGTGTAATAATTTACGCATTTCGTAATAAATTTCTTGAACGCATTTCGTAATAACTTTTTTCTCATCTTGTAATAACAGCCTCTCTACTACAACCAAAATGGTTGGTAAGCCTACATCCACAAGCGAGAGCTGAGCCAGAACTTTAGTTGGACTCCCTCTATCTATGTCATAGAGGCTCTGCCAGCGAGGAGCCCAATACTTCAGAAGTAACTGTAAAATGATAGGCCTACATCTTCATAAACAAAATTACAGTTTGGCTTGTTATAGACTCTCTCTCTCTCTCTCTCTCTCTCTCTCTCTCTCTCTCTCTCTCTCTCTCTCTCTCTCATCATTATGTGGTTACTGTGTAGTAGTGGATAGCCCACTCGCACCGAGGACCACAACTGCACAGGTTTCTCCAGCGCTTACGAGATCCGCGCCCTGAGACAGACCCACGTGCAAGACAAGTTTTCACCACCTCGTGAAGTGTTTAGACCTTGCCTATTTAATCTCGCTGTAAATTGGTGTAATGTAGCAGAAAGTCTCGTTGCACGCAACAACTTGTGAAATGATTTCTTAACGGTTTTAACCGCATCATTCACGACTCTCGAGCAGTTTGAGAACTGAGAAGAATGAGAGAGAGAGAGGGCAGTGACTACCATGTCACTGTGACTGTGTGTGCGGTGCCTACTGAATCCAAGTGCAGAAAAAAACATATCCATATAGATTATTACATAATGCACCATGTTATTACATTTCCATCAAAAAAAAAAGTTGCAGCCGCATTCCGTAATAAATTTCGCATTTTGTAATAATTTATTACAAGATGAGAAAAAAGTTATTACTTATTACACAATATTACACATTCCGTAATAAATTTCGCATTTTGTAATAATTTATTACAAGATGAGAAAAAAGTTATTACTTATTACACAATGCGGCAATTGTCACCGCATTATGTAATAATTTGTTACATTATTACATATTGCACCGTTAATACATAATGCTGCGTTACACAAATACCTTTTCCAAAATATTTGGATCTTGTACCCTGTTGCTTGTCTCTTGGATCCAAATAAAAGTAATCATGTGTGTGTGTGTGTGTGTGTGTGTGTGTGTGTGTGTGTGTGTGTGTGTGTGTGTGTGTGCGCGCGTGTGTGTGTGTTTGTGTGCGTGCGTGCGTGTGTGCGTGTGTGTAAACTTGACTGGATCCTGAATGAGATCCAGCTTCCTAAACATCATACTTTAATCCCAAATAAGTAAAAATTGTCTACACATGCAAAGATTTTTTTTTTCAATTTTTTATCAATATACAGTATATTCCCCATTGGTACTGTATATGTGTTTTCAGATACTGTTACTTTATTTCTTTTTTCTTTATTTGCATCTCAAAACTTGACTGAATAAGTATGAATTGAAATGGTCAATGTGCGAACCTCGCTTTATTCACATCACACTTACTGTATAGGATGGCCTGAGTATAGGCGTATAGCCTAACTATTTACACATAAACATAAAGTGTTTACAACAGATGGAAGGCGAGATTCAGGGCTGGATTAAGATGCTCCGGCTTAGCCAAAGGCGAATTCTTCATTCTTTTTTACTTTTGGCCAATCGGGGGCCCCTCCGCAGGTGGGGGCCCCTAGGCTTAAGCCATATCTAGCCTGTGCATTAATCCGGCCCTGGCGAGATTAATTACTATTTTACAGAAGATACAGTTAGAAGCAACAAGTGCAGGACAGGACATGCAAACAAAAAATGAAAGCTGGCGCAGCACAACGGTCTTCTTTTCATGTTTATTTACAAGTGCAGACAGACAGTTGCACAAGCACAAGCATGTTCCTCACACAGTTCACTTCACACATGAAAGGAGGCGGGCATTGCCCCTACAGATGGTATTTGATGGGATCTGGATCTTCGTGGCTCATTCCTTTCAGAGAGTCGTCAAATAAACTGTCTAATTTTCATTGTATTATTTTTTTTACTCAATGTTAAGATAGCATTTACTAAGAAGCCACCACCAGCTCATTTAATCCAAACAATTGTGCTCAAAACAAATGACAAAACAAGAAAGTATGGCTCCTCAGCTGTGATTCATTTCCCAATGTTCACATCTTGGAGCCATTCAAAAGAATGTTGATGCTAGTGAACTTGAACTGTGAGTGGAACTGTTACATAGTTTGTCCTGTCCTGCCTACTGTCATGTCAATGTCTTCTATCTAGGTAGCCTAAATGTGTAATGTAATATTTTAAATCTTTGTTTTATCAGATCTTTAGGCAATACAACTTGCCTGGAGTTTACCTCATTTGCTGACAAAAAAATCCCTATAGGGGACAATACTATCTTACTAACAGAGTCACTTCCTTCTCGAACGTCCCAACACTAAATGCCACATCTCTGCAGATGATTGCAGCAGCAGGAGGGATCTGGTGATGCTCTGCTGGAGGAGAACCAGCGTGCATTTCCTGCTCCACTAGAGGTCAGTGTGTCACATTTCATTGGAGTAAAATCAATCTAGGATCCATTTCAATGTCTAACCTCCCATCCTCTCCTTGAGCTTGTAGTCTTGTGATGCATGGCATTGATGGTAGAAGTGTTACTCACTGTCTGGCAACAGTGAAAGTCAAAGGTCATTGCTGCCAAAAATGTTTGTGCCTTGGCTGACAGCAGAGAAACATTAGGTCACATCTCAACAACATCAGCTATTTTAAAGCGTGTCACACTTCACCATCCAAGTGGCCCTCTGATAAAGACAGAAGTCTCATCGTTGAAATATGTCAAGTAAAAGATACAACTTTTACATCTCTGAAACAAAGGAAGTTTTAAGCATTGCAAAAGCTTGTTGAAACGTGTAGAACCATCCGTTGTGCCGTGGTGATGTCAGGTGGACCGACAGCTGAGATTACTTTTGGACAATTGTTAGAATTAATATTTTTGTTAAGCACATAGTTCTATACGTGTTCATGCACAGTTTTGATGCCCTCTCTGGGAATCTACAATGCATAGTACATAAATAGCCAGGAAAGTAAAGACAAGGCATTGAATGAGAGGTGTGTCCAAACTTTTGTACTTTATACTGACTGTCCTCGACGCCTGCCGATTCCCAACTGTCGGGACTGAAACTGCCTAAAGAGTGAGCTTCAATTTTAATTTCCATGATTTTCCTTTCTCTTTTATTGGTGTGATTTTCTGTTGCTTGCAGTGCTGTACTGTAAAATGCATGGTTTGATTTCAGTTTATTTATTCTCTGGAATTGCATGGCTGCATTAGCTGTAGGTTTTGGTAATAGTAATCAGGTGTGCTTTTCCCCCTTTATTTCATTCAGGTGTGCTGGGCCTACACGGGTGACATGACCAAAGAGGCTTGAGATAGGAGGGCTTACTTACGTCTTATTATATGGTGTGACGTCATCGGTCGAATGCTCCATTCATTTCAATGGGGCTCCCCAACGTTCGCACGTCTGTTATTTTTCGATAACGGACGGGTTGGTCTATATCAGACCGCTGTCAATGGCAACAAGACTTTTCACTGCTAAAGCGACTTTTCAACAAGACTCTAATCAGCTGCTGTGATAGACAACACCTGTTGTCTAGGCTACCTAGCTGTTGCCTAGCGGTGTTCCACAACGGCACTGTTTTGTTTTGCGCAGCAACAATCTTTTGACATGAAAAACTATAATAAACTTAACATTAAATAGGCCTAAAGAAATGTCCCCGCCATGTGTGAATCATTTAAGTATATCCATATAATAAGCGGGTTAACGTTCGGCGAGTCGGTCGCTTTGTGGAATAGCAGCACTTCAGAGAGAACAAGACCCCTCCACTCCGCGTCGGGGTCTAAAGATTCTCTCTGTCGTGCTGCTATTCCACGGTAGCGACCTTCTCGCCGAACGTTAACCCTTACTTATTATATGGTTGTGACGTCATCTGTCGAATGCTCCATTCATTTCAACGGGGCTCCCCAACGTTCGGACGTCTGTTATTTTTCGATAACGGACGGGTTGGTCTATAACAGACCGCTGTCAATGGCAACAAGACTTTTCACTGCTAAAGCGACTTTTCATCAAGACTCTAATCAGCTGCTGTGATAGACAGCACCCGTTGTCCTGGCTACCGCTGTCAATGGCAACAAGACGTTCACTGCTAAAGCCACTGGCTTGTATACAAGTCAGTGGCTAAAGCGAATGTTTCATAGCCTATCACTCCGCAGGGGTTCCGGTCTTTTGTCACTCTAATCAGCTGCTGTGATAGACAACACCTGTTGTCCTGGCTAGCCTACCTAGCTGTTGCCTAGCGGTGTTCCACAACGGCACTGTTTTGTTTTGCGCAGCAACAATCTTAACATTAAATAGGTCTAAAGAAATGACCCCGCATGTGTGAATCATTTAAGTATATCCATATAATAAGCGGGTTAACTTTCGGCGAGTCGGTCGCTTTGTGGAATAGCAGCACTTCAGAGAGAACCGCTCCGCGTCGGGGTCTAAAGATTCTCTCTGTCGTGCTGCTATTCCACGGTAGCGACCTTCTCGCCGAACGTTAACCCTTACATAACAGCGTAGTACGAAATGATGGCGAGGGGAGTACGGAAATTTTATTCTTCTTCTACGGTCAGTATTGGAAGCATCAGGGAAGCATGCAATGACACTTCCGCGAGGGTCGGAGTGTGGAACAGGTCATAGGACAGTGTGAATGTTTGTCAGCTGGTCTTAATTACCCCCAGCAATTACTGCTGACCAACAGCTGCCGTTAATTTGGCCACAAATTATCCATCATGGTGTCGCCCCCACTGACCATGCGCAAGGGAGTACGGAAATTGTATCCATCGCACCCACTGACCAATGACCATGCGCAAGGGAGTTAATTTTCCATCCACTCGTGTCCTCAGGCAACACCCCCGTACCACACCGTGGCCAATGCATTTCCCCCCGAGAGATTGTTCTTCTGTTGAGTTTCTTTGNGCATGACTACTCTGGGTGGTGGAGCTTCTGCATTGGTCCACATTTCTGGTGTCCCTTTTCCTTACTGGTAGCGAGTGCTGTAGTCTCAGGTACTCCTACTTAACCCTTTCCTGCCCTGCCAGTCGTGGTAGCCTCTGTCCTGAGTTACTACTCGGCTCCTCCCCTCCTTGTATAGCCAGCAGTCGGGTGTCCGCAGAGATGGGCATTGTGTTACAGGTGTGCAGTGTCCGTGTGTGTGTGTGTGTGTGTGTGTGTGTGTGTGTGTGTGTGTGTGTGTGTGTGTGTGTGTGTGTGTGTGTGTGTGTGAGTGTGTGTGTGTGTGTGTGTGTGGGTGTGGGTGTGGGTATGGGTGTGTGTGTGTGTGGGTATGCACGTGTGAATTGTGTATCATTGAGGGGGGACGGAATTGCCCACCTTAATCCCACATGTGATGGACCAAATATGTTGTACTGTATATTTTGGGTCAACAATTAATAAATATATCTTGGTGGAACGTACATCTGTTATAGTACGAACCTGTGTTGCCTGATTCATAATTTTACAGGGTTTACTCTGCTCTCATGTGGTCTACGTCCCCATAGGCGGTGTAGTCTGCTTGGTTATAATTGTGCAAATTCCATTCGGTCATTTGCATTACCGCATTAGTGTAATGATGAGGACTGCATTTCCCAAAACTATCTTGGCAAAGAGTCATCATAGGGTCACACGTAACTCTAAAGACTCTTTTCCACTGCACGTTTTCTACCCAGTACAGCTCATCACAGCACAACTTGACTGCCGTTTTGACTGCCGGCACGCTACAGCACGGCACAGCTCGAAAACCAGCCCTTCGTGAGCTGAGAATTATAAGGTTCTATCTCCATTTTTGGTAAAATTGAGTTTTTTACATAATCTGACCCATTACATGCTTATTAATGCCTGTGTGGTGTTATTTTTGTGAAAAAAAGCATTATTTTACCTTGTTATTAATGAAATAAAAACGTTCTATCTCACAAAACGGCTGGGATGTAAAAACTTTGATGCTCAATATCTCAGAACTACCCTAAACGGAGATAGAACCTTATAATTCTGAGCTCACGCCTTGTTGTTTTTGGCCGTTTGATCCGAGCTGAGCGGGTCTTTTGCTGCCTCCACCTCCACCTCTGAATATGACTCCTGAACTCCCCCAAAGACCACTATGGCAAAGATGACAGATGTAAAGAGCAAGAATCATCATGGTGGTCTAGACAAGAGTATAGACTGATGAACAAACAAAGTGAAAACGATAGCCCCTTCCCTTTCCATAAGTATCACAAGTCGGCATATTACTATACGACTATAGACTAAGACTGATATTTATACAGTTGGTATACACAGAGAGATGGCAAAACATTGTTCCAAGGCTGTTTATTTATTCTCTGTATTTCCTTGAAGGCATTATCTGGGAAGCCCCAAACACATACCTGAGGTGATGTCATGACCAGACATTGACATGAGTTATGTGAGCAGATGCAGTTTTCCCTTTCAGCAATACCAGGAAGTCAAGAGACAGAAAATATGGTATAAGGAATTAAACACTGTTGCACCTATTAAGGTAAAACTGACTGACAATGAACATATTGTGCTACAGCAGGAAGCTCAGAAGATACAAAATGTGTGAAGAGTTTAATTTTGCCTCTGCAGCTTTACTCAAGGACCACAGTTACAGCATCCTGGTTTTAGTACCAACTAAGGGTTGGGCGCGCCACACATCATGATTTTCATGGCCTATTGTGTTTGTGAAGGGATTCACTTTCTTTCAGTGGATTGCAAAGAATATTCAACCCCTCAGCAGTGTATATACTGGGTATGATTGGTATAAAGGTATCTATATCAGGACAATAGAGAAAACACGATTCAAGATTCAAGATGGAAAGAGAGAGAGAGAGATAGAGAGACAGAGAGAGAGAGAGAGAGAGAGAGAGATAGAGAGACAGAGAGAGAGAGAGGGGGGGGAGGGGCATGTCATCATAGGTCCTAGATTTGAACCCGGCTGCATGTCCTTGGGCTATGTTATCCATGCATGCGATGCAGCACAGTGCCCCCAGTGCCTCATATGGCATTTTTGGGGGATTATTAAACTGTCTTGTTATTAGTCAATCAATGGATGACAACAAGAGGGTTGGGGGGCGTAGTGGACTAAGGCGCCGTCTCAGTCGGAGACCATGCGCTCGATTCCGACTCCAGGTCATTTCTCCACCCTTCCCCTGTATCCCTCCCACTCATTTATCTTATTGTGTGTGTGTGTGTGTGCAGGGCCGGTTTTTAGCATAGGCCGGGTAGGCGGTCGCCTAGAGCGCCATGTGAAGAAGGGGCGCCGAAATGGCGCTCTCCTATGCGTAATTTTGCGATATGAAGTTTTTTTATGAAGTCGCAATCAACAAAGAGTGGCGAAAGCGCTCCTCACGGCAAAGCGCCCCTCAGCCAATAGTAATATCTCTTCCAACTGTCTCTGGGAAGTCTGTGAACCAATAAACAGACAGTTCTGAGAAAGGGGGCGGGACGAGTGACAGCGTGCGGTCCAGAGCCATCTAATATCAGAGTTACGCCACTCCCATAGACCTCTATGGACCAATCTTTCCACAGCAATGGCGGCTCTCATGGAGCCTCACGGAGAGTTAACATGGAAATCCCCATTGACTTTAGTTCTATTAGAAGTTACTTAGTTCCAGGAGGTGGCGGTATAACACAGAAAATGTGGCAAAGGTCATGTAATTTGTTTGTACTTAATCTTTGTTTGGTATGTGATGGTTCTGTGTTAGTTTCCAACGAACAGAAGTTTACTGTTAAGAAACATTTTAATCTACGCGAATCACATCACCAACCGACTTCCTGGTCCCCGGTTTGCGCAACTCTGTTATTAGAGGGCTCTGGTGCGGTCTATTTTGAATTTGGAGACTCACTCGAGAGACAGAGGGGGCAAGCGCAAACAGTAGTGCTGCTCTGCTGGATGGAGATTATTATGTTCTCATTAAACCACTCATTGCATGATGCAGGAGTTTCAGAGGGTGTTTTGGAACTATGTGATTTAATCAGCAACCGTTTGTGATCATGGAAAGCCTAATAGTTATGAGGTTACTATTTGGAATTAGAGAGAAAAAGAGCTTTGTTTTTGATCAGAGAAATCGCTAGTTAGCATGCTAACATTAGCCAAGTATGCCAAGCAATGAAATCCAGTAAAGTAGCTGTTAGCAGCCTACTCACTACTCACTAACACCCACCTGATATCATAATAGGCCTACTTGCTTAGGTTGACAAGCAATGTAAAGTAAGACTGGTGCAATGTTTAAAACAATTTTAGCTGCCATATCTCCTTCCATCCACATGAATTACCTGCTTGTTGTAAGCTTAAAAAAACATTAATTTCCAGACCAGAATGACATAGCCTACATTAATCATGTAACAGAACCATGCATAGAAGACAAGTGAGGCTATTTACTATATTTTGTATATTATGAAATTCAATAGCGTGACAGCTCTTCTCCCTTTCTCTCACCCTGTCCCTCCAAACACATAGATAGCCCCCTTCTCATTCTCCTACTCACAAATGCACCACTATTTCCAGTCCAGAAATGAAATTGGTTTGGAAGACAGCACAAATGTGTAGCTTATTAAAATTGTTATGCTGCCATGCTTTGTGATGCTGTAGATAGTGTAGATCAATGCAGACCTCCTTGGTAGGCTTATTGTCTACACATGCATTTTACATGCAAATGTAGGCCTACTGTATCACTCTCCTGGCATTTCAATTTCACGTTACAATTCAAACACATTGATAACCTCCCTCTCATCTGGGGTTGGGGGCCCCACCACCATCACATCCAACACACCACACAGTGAAGCTACTTTCATGCGACTCAATCTGATGTGTTGGTCGCCTGTCAAAAAGAACCACAAATCCATTTGATGAAAAACGGTTATTGTTCTTGATGCTATTTAGTTAAGCTTACTAAGGATATTAGTCTTGTGTTCTGTGAGGTATATGTGTGTGTGTGTGTGTGTGTGTGTGTGTGTGTGTGTGTGTGTGTGTGTGTGTGTGTGTTTGTTTTTCCTTTGATATTACTTCACATACTATTGAATACAATTATCTGTGTCTACAATCACGTGCATGTGTGTGTGTGCATACGCGTGCGCATGTATGCACGTGTGTTTGTTTTCCCTTTGATATTGCTGATATTTCTGTATTGTTTCACCTTCTGCAAAAAAGTTGAATAAATATATAATTTCAAAACATGAGGACAAGCAGCTATTACAAAATCAGCAGAATCTTGAGAGCTAAAGGTGTCTTTGGAAATTCCCCATAATACATACCAGAAGTCATGCCATCACATTGACATTGACATGAGTGATGTGATCTGATGTAGTTCACGGTGTTGCAATGCAGGAAGTTTAGAGAAATGAAATGTGATCCATGTGGAGTGCTCTGCACACTGCATACTGTAGGCGAACACAGTGTGTAATAGCAAGAAGCTGATATAAAAAGATACAAATAACTGTGTCTCCAGTTTCTGTTCAATTAATGAGAAAATCTTAATAAATACACAATCAAAAAAAAAGATATAAAGAATGTGAGAGTACCATTCTGACAGCATTCTCAACAGCTTATTTATTATTTATATTATTATTTATTTTGGGAGTAGTGTACTGTAACCGTTATGAGTTATTAAACTTTGTTTTATGGGAAATTTGTGGGGTATTTCTCGCAATATTTCTCAAAATGTTCAACAAAATTTTGGAACAGAGTTATTGAAACATGATATATCTATAATATATATATGGAAGGTAAGAAATGTATATATGTCGTAAAAATGTCTCTGTTGCTGTTTGCAAGTATTTATATCACAAGATTGCCTCTATATTAATTAACGATCATAGACACACAGGCGCGCGCTCACCCACACACACCCACACATGCGCGTGCACGCACACACGCACGCGCACATGTGCTAGGCCAGTGTTTCTCAACTGGTGGGTCGCGGAGGGGTCATGGGTGGGTCGCAGAGCCATGGTGTAAAAAAAAAAATCATAATTCATTGATTCGCTAAAAAAACAAAAAAAAACATCCAACTTTTCCTGCAACAATTTACAACTTTTATTTTGATAGGCGATTGAACTTGTGTCATCTGTCGTCACAGATAAAATCAGAATGTTTATGCGCTATAGTAGCGTGCAACCAGTCATTCGAGTGTCGCTAAAAAAAAATGGGTCGCGACTGAATGAGATTGGAAAATGGTGGGTCCCAAGACTGTTCCAGTTGAGAACCACTGTGCTAGGCTATGCTGTGTGTATCCCCAGGTCTTTAGAAATCTCACAGTTGTCACACACACCCACACACGCACGCGCGCACACACACATGCGCGCGCACGCACGCACGCACGCACGCACGCACGCACGCACGCACGCACGCACGCACGCACGCACGCACGCACGCACGCACGCACGCAAAGAGATCAAATGTGTGATAGAGTGCCATTCTCAAGAGCATTCTCAACAGTTGTTTCTCCATCAACTGCATAGTGTCGTGGAGTCAGTGACAACTTAGGATTGCACTCAAATGCCTTGATGAAATCCTAGCTACGCTGTCGCCTGCAGCGAACATGGAAACACTGAACAGACTAGTTTTAGCATCAACAGCATTCACCTGCATGCACCATTTATACATACCCGGGTATTTTTGATAAATGTACATTGTTCTTGCCTACATTTACCAAAATATCTTCGTTCACACCATCAGCATATCCGCATAAATATGCTGCCGAGAGCTGGCATAAATATTTTAAGCCTGTGCGCGGTAAGGACAATGCCATTCGGGTCTCTGTTTTTCATACCAGGGCACAGCAAATCAATATCCCCTATAAAATAGGTCTGGCGACGACCCTGGTGTGTGTGTGTGTGTGTGTGTGTGTGTGTGTGTGTGTGTGTGTGTGTGTGTGTGTGTGTGTGTGTGAGACTGTGCAATACACTTTTTACTTTTTAATGCACTTCTTTCACTTTTTGCAGAATGTCTTCATGAACCTGACAACTATTTATGTATGTCTCTTGGTAAGTTCTCTAACTTCTACATCAATACTACATCATAAACTTACCTGTCAACACGCACACAGGCACGCACGCAGCACGCACGCACGCACGCACGCACGCACGCACGCACACACGCACGCACACACACACACACACACACACACACACACACACACACACACACACACACACCAGGGTCTTCGCTCGTCGCCAGACCTTTTTTACAGGGGCAGGTGTCTGCGTATTGATTTATGAGTTTGGTATGGTATGAGTTTCACAAAAAGAAACAACAACTTTGCTACCTTGGAATTTAGCTGAAGTTTAGCATACGGAGTAATCTACAGAATGCGCACAGAAAAGCGTGCATGCACTATTTGCAATAATAAAATTAATTAACAAGCTTTTTAAAATAAATAACTGCAAAAAAATGTTTTGCTTGAGCACTTCAGACACCCACATTATCTCTCAGTGGCCTACTATGCCCCTGTATAGCATTAGGTTAGCTGACGCCCCTGACACACACACACACACACACACACACACACACACACACACACACACACACACACACACACACACACACACACACACACACACACACACACACACACACACACACACACACACACACACACACACAAGGTGAGGTCCTGGTAGGGTAGCGTGTTGCACCTGCGTTAAGAGTCTATTTGACTTGACACTTTGACTTTGACTAGGAATACCCACTTGTGGTCACATGTTAAGTTGGTCAAAGTATGGGCTATTAAGATGAGGACATGACATGATGCTCTAAACTGAAGATTCTCTGATCAGAATCCCCGTCTCAAAATAATGTGCATTAGGAGGAAGTTGAAAGAGATCCAATGGGTGATGGAGTGGCATTCTCACCGTCTCTTTTAGCCAGCAACAAGGATCAAATGCACAGTTTCCTGGTGCCAGTGTGACAGCTTAGAATTACACAAAAATGTCTTGAAAAAGCTATTCACCTGCTGGATGGGGGCTCAAGTGAGATTTCAATAGCAGTATCATTGCACTTTTTAGCCATTGCATTTAGGAAGGTGCTGCCACACTCATGTAGTTGTCTCTGCTGTAATTTGAACACAAGTGCATTACCAGTCATTACCAGGGCCCCCTTCACCTGTGGGCCCTAGGGCAATTGCCTATTTTGCTTGCCTGGTTGTGACAGACCGGGCAATGCCACATGCCTTGATGAAGTCATAGCTCCACTTTCCCCTGCAGTGCACAGCAACATGTAAATACTCACAACTTCCTCAACAGACAAGTTTAGCATCATTCATTCACCTGCAGGCAAGACACACCCCACCTTGAAGCACCTCAATGTAGACATGAAGCATGTCAAAGAAGCCGCGGAGGAGGATGCTTTTCACGGCCTATTTTTAAACACGGCCTATATAAACTGTAGCCAGGCTTCTGCAGGTGGAGAGCATCGAGGGAGTCACACAGCTGCATGAGTGGGGGTAACGCACCTTGAAACAGGTAAACTTGGACTATGTGTTATGGTATAGGCCTACTGTATGTGTTGTGTTACAGAGATAAATATGTTTTACAGCATGTGCTGCATAATGTGTGTATACATACTACGCAGGGCTTTTTCTAGGAATTTTTGGCATGAGGGAGCATCATGGCACGTTGCGGGGGGGTGAAGGGGGGAATTTACTAGGGGCGCTCAAAAAATTAATTTATATATATATATCAAAAAAAGAAGTATGAGGGTGCACCCGTGGAGGTATGAGGGTGGAGCGCCCCTATTTCCCCATTCAGAAAAAGCCCTGCTACATGCATGCACAAACATGCACCAATTAACAACTACTTGCAAATCTGCAGTATAGAAAGTAATTGGATCCTGTGTTTCATTTAGTTCCAGTGCAACACAAAATGTATACATATTATGCAACTTTTTTTCTTGATGGGTTTGGAAAAAGAGTCAGCTCGGACTCCAGATTTCCAGTAAGACATACAGTAGACTTTGTTTCGCAAAAGGCTCTAAACACTTTAAAAATGCTACAGTACATGTGTACAGCACTATTTATCGCAGAATTGTCAGTTTTTGCCAGGGCTGCACAATTAATCGAAAAATCGTAATTTAATCGTGAAATCGAAATCGTGATTTCAATCGGCTGATGTTTCTGGCCAGAAATCTGTCCACCTAAATTTCATGCTTTTGCCTCTTGAATAATTATTACAATTCAGTTCAATTTTATTCAGAAAATTCAGAAAATGCTGCAAAAAAATCAATAATCATAATTCCGATTTTGGCCCAAGTAATCGTGATTATGATTTTTTCCAGAATCGTGCAGCCCTAGTTTTTGCATATCAATTCTTTTTGTGTGATTTCTGTGATATCACCTTTAGATAAATGACGCTGACAGTTATTGCAGCACTGACATTGTGTAAGCAGAATGAAAGCCCAACAACAAGCCAACGGGGGCTTGACAGACAAATGTAATGATACACAAGGTATGTTCAGTACATGTGATTTAAATAAATAAATAAATAAATGTGTCCCTAAATTAGATAGGACATAAAAAGAAGACAGGAAATGGTTGGGATATAGAGGCGTGGAAGGGCTTGAAAATGACAGAGGCCAGATTTAAATTGTGCAATGTGCCCGTCAGGGAAGCAGAACGGAGGGACCAGTTCAGTTGTCCCGTGCTTGAGGGAAGCGGTGCCCCATGTTGGTTGCCCATTACATTTTGTGTATTGAGATATTGAGAAGAGGATCTTTTCAGATGTCTTTGCACCAGGCTGTCAGCGGAGAGAAAAACAACACGAGAGAGAGAGAGAGAGAGAGAGAGAGAGAGAGAGAGAGAGAGAGAGAGAGAGAGAGAGAGAGAGAGAGAGAGAGAGAGAGAGAGAGAGAGAGAGAGAGATAGAGAGAGAGATAGCGAGAGGGAGAGGGAAAGGGAGAGGTAGAGGGAGATAGATTCTTTAGAGTATTATTAGTATATTATTGAATTATTATGACAGTCTGTACACAAGCACCCTGCTCTCAGGCTGTTGAGAGTGACTGACATATTAGATATCTCAGATTATCTGATGGTGGCAGGGCTGGACTGGGCAGGGCAATTTTAGTACTATAACCTGATTAGCTCAGTCCACTGTCTATATTGAAGATGAACCAATGGCCCGTACCCTCAGGGGTGTCAAACTCAAATTGACTGAGGGCCAAAATCAACAACTATTTTTTTAAAAAATGGATTAATGTGCATGCATGCACTTCATACTCATAGTTAAAATTCACATATACTCTTTCCCATCATATTTGTCTGTTCAAATGTGTCTGCACATCCTGTGATACAGTAAATTTCATGTTCAAGCTGTGTTACGCTGTACATTAATGGTGTATGTGGGCCAACTGTATTACATATTTGAAATGATCTCGCGGCCAAATTTGGCCCCCGGGCCTGCCTGAGTTTGACATCCCTTCTCAAAACTGTGAGCCAATCTCACAGGGAAAAAAATAACCTGAAAAACAAAAAATATGAGGAAAAAAAAACAAGATTTGCCTGTTGAGAAAACAAAATGCCCTGTGTGCTAGATTATCAGTCCATGCATGCATTGTGGACACCGTGAAAATGCCCTGCGCCACATTATCAGTCCAGGCCTGGATGGTGGCAGCATGCGCTTCCTCGCAATTCATCCTTTGGTTACATGTCGCCCCCATATGGACACTTGTATACACTGCATATACTGCAATGCAATGTACAGTATATTGCCATAATGGCAATGTTGCCTGTGTGTGTGTGTGTGTGTGTGTGTGTGTGTGTGTGTGTGTGTGTGTGTGTGTGTGTGTGTGTGTGTGTGTGTGTGTGTGTGTGTGTGTACAGGTACTGTATATGAAGAGTTCAGATGCAAAACCCCCTAACTCCATTTCTGAAGACCTGCACTTCTATATTTTTAGAGAACCCCGTTGTTGTTTTGGTTTACATTCATGTACTTGATAATACATATAAATAGTTATAGTACATAAATTAAAAAAAAAAAAAAATTGATAGCTTTGTATTAAATAAAAAAATAATTAATTTCTGAAAAGGCACTTAGGGGGTTTTGCATCTGAACTCTTCAAATATATAGGCTACTGTATCTATTTGTATGGAATAACAGCAATGTGGAAATCTATTTTTAGAATGATGATTTATTAATAACCTGACAATCTCAACTGTTCCAGATGATGCAGCCCTAGGGGGTCTGACAGTGAACTCCATCCCTGCATCATCTGCCAGGTCCTGCGGCCAGGTGCCTGATGCAATACAGAGCTTTCTAAACAATTTCCTGGTCACCAACCAGGCTGAAGGTACTCTTACAAGTTTTAAACACTCAAGTCAAGTGTTGTGACTCTTTACAGATTCATGCCTTGCACTAGAAATTGTTTTGGGGTTACTTAATTGGCGTGGTGTGATGGTGAAAAGCGGTTTCACAACTTGTTCAAAATAAAATAAACACAAGTCAAATTTGATTTTTGGGAACAATACAAAATACAAAGTCCCCTTGCAGACCCAACTGTGTTAACTAAGGAAGCATATTGTGAAACATTGGTCAAGGAAATGGTGTGTGGTGATCATTTTCTCTTTTGTACAAGGTATTTGGGTAACTGAAGCCACCAATATACACCTACCATAACAGTCTGTATTAGTGACTTGATGTGTGTTAAGCAAAATAATAGCCATCATAGCAAGGCAAAATTATTTTTAGATGTTAGGTGTGTTCGCAAATGTCTTGTTCATTGTTAATAAGGCCTTCATTATTGATGTAATGTTAATAAGGACCTAGAAGGCAGTTGCCTTATAATTCAGATATAGACAGTCATTAGGCATGTATTAGTGGCTAAAATTAGCCTAGTAAACTACCGCCACCCGCCAGCGGGCAATTTTTTGCCTGTGAGTAAATTACACATCCAATCTCACATTTAGTCTGGTTTATCGGGCTAGGCTAAAATGTGAACTCTATCCTAACTTGTCTTCGGTTGATGACTCGTTCCAGGCCCTGAGAGTGTACATGTGAGCTTCATCTCTCCACCATCGGCTACAGTCAGCTGGCAGGTGCCCTCTGAGGTCCAGAAGACTCCACACAGCTTCCTGGTGTCATACCAATGTGAGGGAACTGAGCCACAGTACATCGCTGCTGAGTCCTGCAGTGTTGACATCACACACCTGAAACCAGACACTGACTACACTGTGAAGATATACACTGTGTTCCAATATGTCTGCCACAGGATTAGAACAGGTCAGTAAGGTGGCTTGGTGACATTTTAGTTTAGGGACAAATTACTGTATGGGCCTACTACCCAAAGGCATTTTGATTGTTTCTTGTGGGAGAGATGGGGTAGGGTTGGGAAATGACCAAGGCCAATTTGAACCTGGGTCCCCATGGGTGTATAGCCCACCCGTCCATTAACGCTCCAGTAGTGCAGTGCACCACAGAACCCCCAGTCTTAAGATGCTTTTTGTATCTTATTTCATAACAGGTTCAGTCCCACTAGAGGATCCAGTCAAAGACGGTGGGCCCATAGAGGTACCGGACACGCCACACAGTTCCCTGGACCCATACCAGAATAATGGGACCGATCCAAAATCACTTTCTGATGACTCCTGCAGTGCTGATGTCACAGATCTGACATCTGGAGCTGATGGCACTGTTGAGAAAAAGAAGAAAAGAAGAAAAAGAAAAAGAAAAGAGAAAGTCGAAACTCAGCCTGTCTCTGAAAAGTTCACAAAAGGCAAGATAGACTTCACCACTAATACTGTATATCGTATACGGTGTGTGTGTGTGTGTGTGTGCATGCGCGCGTGATAACACACATACAGTACATTTGCCCTTCCAATTATATACCGTAGCATATTTATTCTATCTGAAAATCTCTCCTTCATTCTCACTGTCTTTAAACTTTTGAACAATTGAATGAAATAATATTTTTTCTGTCTCCTGCAGACAATGAAGAGGTGCCAGTGTCAGAGTGTGTGTCTGTGAGCAGCATCAGGTCATCATGTGCTACAGTCAGCTGGCAGGTGCCTACTGACATCCAGAAGACTCCACACAGCTTCCTGCTCCTCTACTGCACTGAAACGTCTGATGCAAAGTCCTTCTCCACTGAGGCCTGCAGTGCTGACATCACAGATCTGGAACCAGGAACTGACTACACTGTGGAGGTCTACGCTGAGCTCCAACACGGAGAAAAGAGACGAGTTGGCAAACAAAGCTTCACAACAGGCAAGAATGATTTTAGCATTTTAAGTTCTAATGTTTTCTTAACGACACCAAAAAAAACACATGCTATCTTTTGCCAGTCACAAATGCATGCCATGATAAGATATGTTTTCTCATGCAATAATCCATTTGTAGCTGAGATTTCACATTATCTTACTCCACGACAGGTCCAGTTGCAAGCAGTGAGTCCCAAAATGGAGGAAAGAGGCGAGTTGGTGTGCAGAGGCTCACAACAGGCAAGGGACAATCACCAACATCACTTGTGTCTCCATAACAACACGAAAAAAATGCATGTGTTTTTGTATCAAGGAACAAGCTGTATGCAACTCTTTGTTGTACCACTTTGCTTCTTTTGCACATGAATTTCTCTGTGTTTACCCCTATCTCTCTCAACAACGTTTTTACTGTTTACTGTACGGTATATACTCTTACACTTAAAAGTTTCTTCAGAAAACACAATGGTAATTTGAGATGTCTCTGACAATCACACAGATGGCATGATAGCTGTGAACATTTCTGCATGCAACAATACAGTTCGATATAACATTTCACAGTTTTTTCCTCCACACCAGGTCCAGTCCCTGCAGAGGTGGCAGTGTCAGAGTGTGTGGCTGTGAGCAGCATCAGGTCATCATGTGCTACAGTCAGCTGGCAGGTGCCTCCTGAGATCCAGAAGACTCCACACAGCTTCCTGCTCCTCTACTGCACTGAAACGTCTGATGCAAAGTCCTTCTCCACTGAGGCCTGCAGTGCTGACATCACAGATCTGGAACCAGGAACTGACTACACTGTGGAGGTCTACGCTGAGCTCCAACACGGAGGAAAGAGACGAGTTGGCAAGCAGAGGTTCACAACAGGCAAGAAAGATTTCACCATCATAACTTCATGTTTTCATGACGAGAAAAACAAAACATGTTTTGTCCATCAGTGACGATGCTCTTTCCAATATTTTGTGAATTCTATCAATTTGCTGTTTTCCCACAGAAGTGTTCGGTTCTCGCTCTCTCTCTCTCTCTCTCGCTTTCTCTCTTTTGCTCGTCAACAATATTTTGAATATTTAGGTTACCTTACTAAAGCTTTCTATTTCTATTAAAACGGGTTTTGCTTTCCTTGAGACGAAACGATATTCACTTCAGGATGTTTCTAGTGTGTGTGTTTAATGTGTTTGTTCACTGAGATGGTATCAAATATTTCCACATGCAATAATCCATTTCAATATAATGTTTCACATTATTTTGCTCCACACCAGGTGCAGTCCCTGCAGAGGTGCCCGTGTCAGAGTGTGTGTCTGTGAGCAGCATCAGGTCATCATGTGCTACAGTCAGCTGGCAGGTGCCTACTGAGATCCAGAAGACTCCACACAGCTTCCTGCTCCTCTACTGCACTGAAACGTCTGATGCAAAGTCCTTCTCCACTGAGGCCTGCAGTGCTGACATCACAGATCTGGAACCAGGAACTGACTACACTGTGGAGATCTACGCTGAGCTCCAACATGGAGAAAAGAGACGAGTTGGCAAGCAAAGTTTCACAACAGGTAAGAATTATTTTACCATATTAACAATATACGTATGTTCACTAAAGACCAAGAAAAGCATTGGTTTGTTTCAACGAAAAAGCCCTTTTCAAAATTGTTTCAACTCTACCAGGTCACTTTTTTCACTGAAATATAAAATTCCTTCTCTCCCTTTGATGTTCTTCCAGTCCCCATAACTTGTCTCACGCTAATGTAAATGTACGTTTGTCAGTGATTTAAAAGATGGTTATGATTCATTTATGATTTCATCACACATTTTATGTTTTCATCATGCTTTCTGACAAACTGTGGAAGAAACACTGAAGAATTGCTTGTAGAAATGTTTCAGATCCAGACCTTCTACCATGAGAGGTCTCAGGAAGTTTTATACAAATCGAAAAGCCATTTAACACATTTCTCACCATAACAAATGTGTGCCGCGATAGTGAACATCTCGAAATGAAATTATACATTTCCATGTAATATTTCACATTATTTTCCTCCACACCAGGTCCAGTCCCTGTAGTGGTGCCGGTGTCAGAGTGTGTGTCTGTGAGCAGCATCAGGTCATCATGTGCTACAGTCAGCTGGCAGGTGCCTACTGAGATCCAGAAGACTCCACACAGCTTCCTGCTCCTCTACTGCACTGAAACGTCTGATGCAAAGTCCTTCTCCACTGAGGCCTGCAGTGCTGACATCACAGATCTGGAACCAGGAACTGACTACACTGTGGAGGTCTACGCTGAGCTCCAACACGGAGGAAAAAGACGAGTTGGCAAGCAAAGCTTCACAACAGGCAAGGGAGAATCATCATCATCACTACATGTTTTTATTATCAGAAAAATTACGCTGGTAGGGTTAAGGTTGAAATAGCTGATCAAAGGAGGAAAAGGACCAACGGTGGAAGAGCAGAGATCTTGAACAACCTTACAAGTGGCGTCTCTCTCTCCTCTCAACAGAGTTTTGAACAAAGCTCTCAACTGTGTGTAGTATGTCTTGCTTTCCTTGAGACAAAGCAATTATCAATTTGGCATGTTTCCACTTTGGCATTTTCTCAACTTCCAAAAGTGTGTGCCATGAGAAAATAGAGAACATTCCCACATGCAATTAGCCAGTTTGATATCAGATGTCATGTCAGTGATGTGACTTCACATTATTTTATTCCACACCAGGTGCTGTCCCTGCAGAGGTGCCAGCGTCAGAGTGTGTGTCTGTGAGCAGCATCAGGTCATCATGTGCTACAGTCAGCTGGCAGGTGCCTACTGACATCCAGAAGACTCCACACAGCTTCCTGCTCCTCTACTGCACTGAAACGTCTGATGCAAAGTCCTTCTCCACTGAGGCCTGCAGTGCTGACATCACAGATCTGGAACCAGGAACTGACTACACTGTGGAGGTCTACGCTGAGCTCCAACACGGAGGAAAGAGACGAGTTGGCAAGCAGAGGTTCACAACAGGTAAGACAGCATCCACCATGTATACATACCGTACGTTTTCATGACAAAAAAAATGCTTGCTTCAAAGACCAATCCCCTTCTGGCAGGGTGGTGACTATTTGCAAATCGAAACCTTTTTCCTTCAAAGGTTTTGTGTTACTTAGATTTTACTTAGGCATGATGCTGACTTTTGCTTGTGTGTGCCATGATCGCACTTAACATTTTCACATGTAATAAGCCAGTTCAAGATGAACTTTCACAATATTTTATTCCATTAAATGTATTTTATTCAATAACCACAGTATTTTATTCCAGTACACTATTCCCTATTTCATTCCATATTTTATTATACATGCTTCTGATCATCGTAAATGTGTGCCATGATAACAGAAAACATTTCAATATGTAATAATACAATTCAATATGTTATTTCACATTATTTTGCTCCACACCAGGTCCAGTCCCTGCAGAGGTTTCAGGTCCAGAGTGTGTGTCTGTGAGCAGCATCAGGTCATCATGTGCTACAGTCAGCTGGCAGGTGCCTACTGACATCCAGAAGACTCCACACAGCTTCCTGCTCCTCTACTGCACTGAAACGTCTGATGCAAAGTCCTTCTCCACTGAGGCCTGCAGTGCTGACATCACAGATCTGGAACCAGGAACTGACTACACTGTGGAGGTCTACGCTGAGCTCCAACATGGAGGAAAGAGACGAGTTGGCAAGCAGAGGTTCACAACAGGTAAGAATTATTTTACCATATTATTGACAATATAGGTATGTTCTCTAAAGCACAATAAAAACATTGGTTTACTTCAAAGAAAAAGCCCTTTTAATTAAAAATAAAGATGGTTGTGATTCATTCATAATTTTATAATACATTTTATGTTTTCATCATGCTTTCTGACAAACTGTGGAAGAAACACTAAATAGTTACTTGCAGAAATGTTTCAGATCGAGACCTTCTACAATTAGAGGTCTCAGGGTGTTTTATAGAAATCGAAAAGCCATTAAACATATTTCTCACCACAACAAATATGTGCCGCGATAGTGAACATCTCAAAATGTAATTATAATACAATTCAATATGTTATTTCACATTATTTTGCTCCACACCAGGTCCAGTCCCTGCAGAGGTGGCAGTGTCAGAGTGTGTGTCTGTGAGCAGCATCAGGTCATCATGTGCTACAGTCAGCTGGCAGGTGCCTACTGACATCCAGAAGACTCCACACAGCTTCCTGCTCCTCTACTGCACTGAAACGTCTGATGCAAAGTCCTTCTCCACTGAGGCCTGCAGTGCTGACATCACAGATCTGGAACCAGGAACTGACTACACTGTGGAGGTCTACGCTGAGCTCCAACATGGAGGAAAGAGACGAGTTGGCAAGCAGAGGTTCACAACAGGTAAGAATTATTTTACCATATTAACAATATATGCATGTTCACTGAAGACCAAGAAAAGCATTGGTTTGCTTCAACAAAAAAGCCCTTTTCAAATTTGTTTTAACTCTACCAGGTCACTTTTTTCCACTGAAGTATAAAATTCCTTCTCTGCCTTTGATGTTCTTCCAGTCCTCATAACTTGTCTCACGCTAATGTAAATGTACGTTTGTAAGTGATTTAAAAGATGGTTGTGATTAATTTATGATTTTGTCACACATTTTATGTTTTCATCATGCTTTCTGACAAACTGTGGAAGAAACACTGAAGAATTGCTTGTAGAAATGTTTCAGATCCAGACCTTCTACCATGAGAGGTCTCAGGAAGTTTTATACAAATCGAAAAGCCATTTAACATATTTCTCACCATGACAAATGTGTACCTTGATAGTGAACATCTCGAAATGAAATTATACATTTCCATGTAATATTTCACATTATTTTCCTCCACACCAGGTGCAGTCCCTGCAGAGGTGCCAGTGTCAGAGTGTGTGTCTGTGAGCAGCATCAGGTCATCATGTGCTACAGTCAGCTGGCAGGTGCCTACTGACATCCAGAAGACTCCACACAGCTTCCTGCTCCTCTACTGCACTGAAACGTCTGATGCAAAGTCCTTCTCCACTGAGGCCTGCAGTGCTGACATCACAGATCTGGAACCAGGAACTGACTACACTGTGGAGGTCTACGCTGAGCTCCAACATGGAGGAAAGAGACGAGTTGGCAAACAAAGCTTCACAACAGGTAAGAATGATTTTAGCATTGTAAGTTCTAATGTTTTCTTAACGACATAAAAAAAAACAGATGTTGTGTTTTGCCAGTCACAAAGGCATGCCCTGATAAGGCATGTTTTCCTCTTGCAAAAATCCATTTGTAGTTGAGAATTCACATTATCTTACTCCACGACAGGTCCAGTTGCAAGCAGTGAGTTCCAAAATGGAGGAAGGGGGCGAGCTGGTGCGCAATGAGTGCGTCTTAATTTGTGACCTTGCCTCCTCCATTTGCCTCCTCCACTTGCTTCTCGTCATGATGACATCACCGACAACAGCATTATATTTCAATATCTTGCAAAAGCTCAATTGTAAAGTCTTTTTCTCATTTGCAATTGGGATGGTGAATGAAAAACAGTCCCTCAAAAGTTGTTGTGGCGAGGCTGACAGCTGGGAATCTTTATCGTTTTCTCCACGGAGGAGGGGCCAGGAGGCGGGACGAGGAGACAAGCACAAGTGGAGGAGGCAAGGTCACATATTGGGATGCACAATGGCTCACAACAGGCAAGGGAGAATCACCAACATCACTTGTGTCTCCATAACAACACGAAAACCCATGTGTTTTTGTATCAAGGAACAAGCTGTTTGCAACTCTTTGTTGTACCACTTTGCTTCTTTGGCACATGAATTTCTCTGTGTTTGCCCCCCCCCCCCTCATAACAAAGCTTTTACTGTTTACTGTATATACTCAAGCCTTACACTTAAAAAGGTCTTCAGGCAACACAGTGGTAACTTTTGATGTGTTAGAATCTAACATCTCCTAGACAATCACAAATGCATGGTATGATTGTGGTGAACATCTCCACATGCAACAATCCAGTTCGATATAACATTTCACATGATATTCCTCCACTCCAGGTCCAGTCGCTGCAGAGGTGCCAGTGTCAGAGTGTGTGTCTGTGAGCAGCATCAGGTCATCATGTGCTACAGTCAGCTGGCAGGTGCCTACTGACATCCAGAAGACTCCACACAGCTTCCTGCTCCTCTACTGCACTGAAACGTCTGATGCAAAGTCCTTCTCCACTGAGGCCTGCAGTGCTGACATCACAGATCTGGAACCAGGAACTGACTACACTGTGGAGGTCTACGCTGAGCTCCAGCACGGAGAAAAGAGACGAGTTGGCAAGCAGAGCTTCACAACAGGCAAGAAAGATTTCACCATCATAACTTCATGTTTTCATGACGAGAAAAGCAAAACATGTTTCGTCCATCAGTGACGATGCTCTTTCCAATATTTTATGAATTCTATCAATTTGCAGTTTTCCCACAGAAGTTTTCGGTTCTCGCTCTTTCTCTCTCTCCCTCTCTCTCGCTTGCTCTCTTTTGCTCGTCAACAATATTTTGAATAGGTAGGTTACCTTACTAAAGCTTTCTATTTCTATTTAAAAAGGTTTTGCTTTCCTTGAGACGAAACGATAGTCACTTCAGGATGTTTCTAGTGTGTGTGTTTAATGTGTTTGTTCACTGAGATGGTATCAAATATTTCCACATGCAATAATTTCAATAATCCACATGCAATAATCCATTTCAATATAATGTTTCACATTATTTTGCTCCACACCAGGTGCAGTCCCTGCAGAGGTGCCCGTGTCAGAGTGTGTGTCTGTGAGCAGCATCAGGTCATCATGTGCTACAGTCAGCTGGCAGGTGTCTACTGACATCCAGAAGACTCCACACAGCTTCCTGCTCCTCTACTGCACTGAAACGTCTGATGCAAAGTCCTTCTCCACTGAGGCCTGCAGTGCTGACATCACAGATCTGGAACCAGGAACTCACTACACTGTAGAGGTCTACGTTCAACTCCAACACGGAGGAAAGAGACGAGTTGGTATGCAAAAGTTCACAACAGGTAAGAATTATTTTACCATATTAATGACAATATAGGTATGTTCTCTAAAGCACAAGAAAAGCATTGGTTTACTTCAACGAAAAAGCCCTTTTCATTAAAAAAAACTCTACCAGGTCACTTTTTTCACTGAATTATAACATTCCTTCTCTGCCTTTGATTTTCTCCCAGTCCCCATAATTTTTGTCCCACACTAATGTAAATGTACGTTTTTGTAAGTGTTTCGAAAGATGGTTGTGATTCATTCATAATTTTATAATACATTTTATGTTTTCATCATGCTTTCTGACAAACTGTGGAAGAAACACTAAATAGTTACTTGCAGAAATGTTTCAGATCCAGACCTTCTACAATTAGAGGTCTCAGGGTGTTTTATAGAAATCGAAAAGCCATTAAACATATTTCTCACCACAACAAATATGTGCCGCGATAGTGAACATCTCAAAATGTAATTATTGTACAATTCCATATAATATTTGACATTATTTTGCTCCACTCCAGGTCCAGTCGCTGCAGAGGTGCCAGTGTCAGAGTGTGTGTCTGTGAGCAGCATCAGGTCATCATGTGCTACAGTCAGCTGGCAGGTGCCTACTGAGATCCAGAAGACTCCACACAGCTTCCTGCTCCTCTACTGCACTGAAACGTCTGATGCAAAGTCCTTCTCCACTGAGGCCTGCAGTGCTGACATCACAGATCTGGAACCAGGAACTGACTACACTGTGGAGGTCTACGCTGAGCTCCAACATGGAGGAAAGAGACGAGTTGGCAAACAAAGCTTCACAACAGGCAAGAATGATTTTAGCATTTTAAGTTCTAATGTTTTCTTAACGACACCAAAAAAAAACACATGCTATCTTTTGCCAGTCACCAATGCATGCCATGATATGGCATATTTTCTCATGCAATAATCCATTTGTAGCTGAGAATTCACATTATCTTACTCCACGACAGGTCCAGTCGCAAGCAGTGAGTTCCAAAATGGAGGAAGGGGGCGAGTTGGTGTGCAGAGGCTCACAACAGGCAAGGGACAATCACCAACATCACTTGTGTCTCCATAACAACACGAAAAAATGCATGTGTTTTTGTATCAAGGAACAAGCTGTATGCAACTCTTTGTTGTACCACTTTGCTTCTTTTGCACATGAATTTCTCTGTGTTTACCCCTATCTCTCTCAACAACGTTTTTACTGTTTACTGTACGGTATATACTCTTACACTTAAAAGTTTCTTCAGAAAACACAATGCTAACTTGAGATGTCTCCGACATTCACACAGATGGCATGATAGCTGTGAACATGTCTGCGTGCTATAATCTAGTTCGATATAACATTTCACATGATATTCCACCACACCAGGTGCAGTCCCTGCAGAGGTGGCAGTGTCAGAGTGTGTGTCTGTGAGCAGCATCAGGTCATCATGTGCTACAGTCAGCTGGCAGGTGCCTACTGACATCCAGAAGACTCCACACAGCTTCCTGCTCCTCTACTGCACTGAAACGTCTGATGCAAAGTCCTTCTCCACTGAGGCCTGCAGTGCTGACATCACAGATCTGGAACCAGGAACTCACTACACTGTGGAGGTCTACGCTGAGCTCCAACATGGAGGAAAGAGACGAGTTGGCAAACAAAGCTTCACAACAGGTAAGAATTATTTTACCATCATAACTTCATGTTTTCATGACGAGAAAAACAAAACATGTTTTGTCCATCAGTGACAATGCTCTTTCCAACATTTTATGAATTCTATCAATTTGCAGTTTTCCCACAGAAGTTTTCGGTTCTCGCTCTCTCTCTCTCCCTCTCTCTCGCTTGCTCTCTTTTGCTCGTCAACAATATTTTGAATATTTAGGTTACCTTACTAAAGCTTTCTATTTCTATTTAAAAAGGTTTTGCTTTCCTTGAGACGAAACGACAGTCACTTCAGGATGTTTCTAGTGTGTGTGTCTAATGTGTTTGTTCACTGAGATGGTGTCAAATATTTCCACATGCAATAATCCATTTCAATATAATGTTTCACATTATTTTGCTCCACACCAGGTGCAGTCCCTGCAGAGGTGCCAGTGTCAGAGTGTGTGTCTGTGAGCAGCATCAGGTCATCATGTGCTACAGTCAGCTGGCAGGTGCCTACTGAGATCCAGAAGACTCCACACAGCTTCCTGCTCCTCTACTGCACTGAAACGTCTGATGCAAAGTCCTTCTCCACTGAGGCCTGCAGTGCTGACATCACAGATCTGGAACCAGGAACTGACTACACTGTGGAGGTCTACGCTGAGCTCCAACACGGAGGAAAGAGACGAGTTGGCAAGCAGAGGTTCACAACAGGCAAGGGAGAATCATCATTATCACTACATGTTTTTATTATGAGAAAAATGACGCTGGTTGGGTTAAGGTTGAAATAGCTGATCAAAGGAGGAAAAGGACCAACGGTGGAAGAGCAGAGATCTTGAACAACCTTCCAAGTGGCTCTCTCTCTCTCTCCTCTCAACAGAGTTTTGAACAAAGCTCTCAACTGTGTGTAGTATGTCTTGCTTTCCTTGAGACAAAGCAATTATCAATTTGGCATGTTTCCACTTTTTCATGTTCCCAACTTCCAAAAGTGTGTGCCATGAGAAAATAGAGAACATTCCCACATGCAATTAGCCAGTTTGATATCAGATGTCATGTCAGTGATGTGACTTCACATTATTTTATTCCACACCAGTTGCAGTCCCTGCAGAGGTGCCAGCGTCAGAGTGTGTGTCTGTCAGCAGCATCAGGTCATCATGTGCTACAGTCAGCTGGCAGGTGCCTACTGACATCCAGAAGACTCCACACAGCTTCCTGCTCCTCTACTGCACTGAAACGTCTGATGCAAAGTCCTTCTCCACTGAGGCCTGCAGTGCTGACCTCACAGATCTGGAACCAGGAACTGACTACACTGTGGAGGTCTACGCTGAGCTCCAACATGGAGGAAAGAGACGAGTTGGCAAGCAAAGGTTCACAACAGGCAAGGGAGAGTCTATCATTATAACTACATGTTTTTATTATGAGAAAGATAAAAAAAACATTTGTGCATCAATGAAAACGAATATTTGTCAAATGTATTTTTTTCATATGTAGGTAATCCATTTACTTTTTTTGAAAAGAAGTCTCGATTTCTCTCTTTCTCTTTCTCTGTCTCTTTCTCTCTCTCTGTCTCTTTCTCTCTCTCTCTCTCTCTCTCTGTCTCTTACTTTCTCTCTCTCTCTCCCCTTTCAACAAAGTTTTGAACAAAGCTCTCTACTGTGTGTAACATGTCTTGCTTTCCTTGAGACAAAGCAATTATCAATTGCATGCTTCCACTTTAGCATGTTCCCAACTTCCAAAAGTGTGTGCCATGAGAAAATAGAGAACATTCCCACATGCAATTAGCCAGTTTGATATCAGATGTCATGTCAGTGATGTGACTTCACATTATTTTATTCTGCACCAGGTCCAGTCCCTGCAGAGGTGCCAGTGTCAGAGTGTGTGTCTGTGAGCAGCATCAGGTCATCATGCGCTACAGTCAGCTGGCAGGTGCCTACTGACATCCAGAAGACTCCACACAGCTTCCTGCTCCTCTACTGCACTGAAACGTCTGATGCAAAGTCCTTCTCCACTGAGGCCTGCAGTGCTGACATCACAGATCTGGAACCAGGAACTCACTACACTGTAGAGGTCTACGTTCAACTCCAACATGGAGGAAAGAGACAAGTTGGCAAACAAAGCTTCACAACAGGTAAGAATGACTTCATTGTATTAACAATATATGTTATCTGCGTTTGTATCAATGATCAAGCCCTTCCAAACATGTTTTACCAGTTTGCCCATTGTTTTTCCACACAAGTGGAAAGTTTATCTTTCTCCCTTGATCTTTTCCTGCCCGTGTACTGCTGTATCTCTCTGATTTCAATAATGTTCTGTCCATTTACTTATGCAAGCCTTCAACATTTAAATGTCTTGGGTTACTTTTACAAATCAGTAGTCTCATGACTTTCTCAACTGTTTGACATGATGAAGATGAACTTTTCCATATGTAATAATACAATTCGATATAATATTTCACATTATTTTGCTCCACACCAGGTGCTGTCCCTGCAGAGGTGCCAGTGTCAGAGTGTGTGTCTGTGAGCAGCATCAGGTCATCATGTGCTACAGTCAGCTGGCAGGTGCCTACTGACATCCAGAAGACTCCACACAGCTTCCTGCTCCTCTACTGCACTGAAACGTCTGATGCAAAGTCCTTCTCCACTGAGGCCTGCAGTGCTGACATCACAGATCTGGAACCAGGAACTGACTACACTGTGGAGGTCTACGCTGAGCTCCAGCACGGAGAAAAGAGACGAGTTGGCAAGCAGAGGTTCACAACAGGTAAGAATGATTTTAGCATTGTAAGTTCTAATGTTTTCTTAACGACACCAGCAAAAAACAAATATTATCTTTTGCCAGTCACAAATGCATCCCATGATAAGACATATTTTCTCATGCAACAATCCATTTGTACCTGAGATTTCACATTATTTTACTCCACGACAGGTCCAGTTGCAAGCAGTGAGTTCCAAAATGGAGGAAAGAGGCGAGTTGGTGCGCAGATGCTTACAACAGGTAAGGGGCAATCACCAACATCATTTGTGTCTCCATAACAACAAAAAAACATGTGTTTTTGTATCAAGGCACAAGCTGTTTGCAACTCTTTGTTGTACCACTTTGCTTCTTTGGCACATGAATTTCTCTGTGTTTGCCCCCCCCCTCTCTCTACAAAGCTTTTACTGTTTACTGTATATACTCAAGCTTTACACCTAAAAAGGTCTTCAGACAACACAATGGTAACTTTTGATGTGTTAGAATCTAACATCTCCTAGACAATCACAAATGCATGGTATGATTGTGGTGAACATCTCCACATGCAACAATCCAGTTCGATATAACATTTCACAGTTTTTTCCTCCACAGCAGGTGCAGTCCCTGCAGAGGTGCCAGTGTCAGAGTGTGTGTCTGTGAGCAGCATCAGTTCATCATGTGCTACAGTCAGCTGGCAGGTGCCTACTGACATCCAGAAGACTCCACACAGCTTCCTGCTCCTCTACTGCACTGAAACGTCTGATGCAAAGTCCTTCTCCACTGAGGCCTGCAGTGCTGACATCACAGATCTGGAACCAGGAACTCACTACACTGTGGAGGTCTACGCTGAGCTCCAACACGGAGAAAAGAGACGAGTTGGCAAGCAAAGGTTCACAACAGGTAAGAATGATTTTAGCATTGTAAGTTCTAATGTTTTCTTAACGACACCAAAAAAACCCAAATGTTATGTTTTGTCAGTCACCAATGCATGCCATGATATGGCATATTTTCTCATGCAATAATCCATTTGTAGCTGAGAATTCACATTATTTTACTCCACGACAGGTCCAGTTGCAAGCAGTGAGTTCCAAAATGGAGGAAAGAGGCGAGTTGGTGCGCAGAGGCTCACAACAGGCAAGGGAGAATCACCAACATCACTTGTGTCTCCATAACAACACGAAGAAAAAAAATCATGTGTTTTCGTATCAAGGAACAAGCTGTATGCAACTCTTTGTTGTACCACTTTGCTTCTTTTCCACATGAATTTCTATGTGTTTGCCCCTATCTCTCTCAACAAAGTTTTTACTGTTTACTGTACGGTATATACTCTTACACTTAAAAGTTTCTTCAGAAAACACAATGCTAACTTGAGATGTCTCCGACATTCACACAGATGGCATGATAGCTGTGAACATGTCTGCGTGCTATAATCTAGTTCGATATAACATTTCACATTATTTTCCTCCACACCAGGTCCAGTCCCTGCAGAGGTGCCAGTGTCAGAGTGTGTGTCTGTGAGCAGCATCAGGTCATCATGTGCTACAGTCAGCTGGCAGGTGCCTACTGAGATCCAGAAGACTCCACACAGCTTCCTGCTCCTCTACTGCACTGAAACGTCTGATGCAAAGTCCTTCTCCACTGAGGCCTGCAGTGCTGACATCACAGATCTGGAACCAGGAACTGACTACACTGTGGAGGTCTACGCTGAGCTCCAACATGGAGGAAAGAGACGAGTTGGCAAGCAATCATTTACAACAGGCAAGAAAAAAATCACCAAATTTGCATTACAAAAAAACATGTGAAATGGACAACCTATCTCGGCTCTATTTATTCCTGACATTTTGCTTTTTTCACAAAAGTCTTAAGTTGTCTAAACCATTTTCCAACATTCTGTCTCTCTTTTACTGTCTGTAATACAGTATATTGTATTAAAACAGTGTATGGATTGAATGATATAGCTCATTTCTGGTTTAGTTACTAAGCTTTTATGACAAACTAGCCATGAAATTGAAAATACATCTTTAAAGATGCTGTGACTAAGCACATATCAAAGGTGTCAACTGAAAAACATCTTTGGTTACGTTACACAAAACGGTAGGGCACTGAAGCATTTTACTGATTGTCTAATGTTTATAACATGATCAAAGTGTACATTTCCACATGCAAGAAGCTGGTTTGAGATGCAACATCACATTAATTTACTCCTCAATAGGTCCAATCAATACAGAGGTGTAAGAACCAGAACAATAGTCATTGAAGCATAATTCTGACTGTGAAAAAATACGGTAGTGAACATTTCCAATTACAATGATATAATATATTGTTATAACATTTCACAGTTTTTTCCTCCACAGCAGGTGCAGTCCCTGCAGAGGTTTCAGGTCCAGAGTGTGTGTCTGTGAGCAGCATCAGGTCATCATGTGCTACAGTCAGCTGGCAGGTGCCTACTGACATCCAGAAGACTCCACACAGCTTCCTGCTCCTCTACTGCACTGAAACGTCTGATGCAAAGTCCTTCTCCACTGAGGCCTGCAGTGCTGACATCACAGATCTGGAACCAGGAACTGACTACACTGTGGAGGTCTACGCTGAGCTCCAACATGGAGGAAAGAGACGAGTTGGCAAACAAAGCTTCACAACAGGTAAGAATGATTTTAGCATTGTAAGTTCTAATGTTTTCTTAACGACACCAAAAAAAACACGTTATCTTTTGCCAGTCAAAAATGCATGCCATGATAAGATCCATTTGTAGCTGAGTTTTCACATTATTTTACTCCACGACAGGTTCAGTTGCAAGCAGTGAGTTCCAAAATGGAGGAAACAGGCGAGTTGGTGCGCAGAGGCTGACAACAGGCAAGGGAGAATCACCAACATCACTTGTGTCTCCATAACAACACGAAGAAAAAAAATCATGTGTTTTCGTATCAAGGAACAAGCTGTATGCAACTCTTTGTTGTACCACTTTGCTTCTTTTCCACATGAATTTCTATGTGTTTGCCCCTATCTCTCTCAACAAAGTTTTTACTGTTTACTGTACGGTATATACTCTTACACTTAAAAGTTTCTTCAGAAAACACAATGCTAACTTTTGATGTGTTAGAATCTAACATCTCCTAGACATTCACAAAGATGGCATGATAGCAGTGAACATTTCTGCATGCAATAATTCATTTCAATATAATGTTTCACATTATTTTGCTCCACACCAGGTCCAGTCCCTGCAGAGGTGCCAGTGTCAGAGTGTGTGTCTGTGAGCAGCATCAGGTCATCATGTGCTACAGTCAGCTGGCAGGTGCCTACTGACATCCAGAAGACTCCACACAGCTTCCTGCTCCTCTACTGCACTGAAACGTCTGATGCAAAGTCCTTCTCCACTGAGGCCTGCAGTGCTGACATCACAGATCTGGAACCAGGAACTCACTACACTGTAGAGGTCTACGCTGCGCTCCAGCACGGAGGAAAGAGACGAGTTGGCAAGCAGAGGTTCACAACAGGCAAGGGAGAATCATCATCATCACTACATGTTTTTATTATCAGAAAAATTACGCTGGTAGGGTTAAGGTTGAAATAGCTGATCAAAGGAGGAAAAGGACCAACGGTGGAAGAGCAGAGATCTTGAACAACCTTACAAGTGGCGTCTCTCTCTCCTCTCAACAGAGTTTTGAACAAAGCTCTCAACTGTGTGTAGTATGTCTTGCTTTCCTTGAGACAAAGCAATTATCAATTTGGCATGTTTCCACTTTGGCATTTTCTCAACTTCCAAAAGTGTGTGCCATGAGAAAATAGAGAACATTCCCACATGCAATTAGCCAGTTTGATATCAGATGTCATGTCAGTGATGTGACTTCACATTATTTTATTCCACACCAGGTGCAGTCCCTGCAGAGGTGCCAGTGTCAGAGTGTGTGTCTGTGAGCAGCATCAGGTCATCATGTGCAACAGTCAGCTGGCAGGTGCCTACTGACATCCAGAAGACTCCACACAGCTTCCTGCTCCTCTACTGCACTGAAACGTCTGATGCAAAGTCCTTCTCCACTGAGGCCTGCAGTGCTGACATCACAGATCTGGAACCAGGAACTGACTACACTGTGGAGGTCTACGCTGAGCTCCAACACGGAGAAAAGAGACGAGTTGGCAAGCAATCATTTACAACAGGCAAGAAAAAAATCACCAAATTTGCATTACAAAAACACAACTGTTAAATGGACAAGCTATCTCGGCTCTATTTATTCCTGACATTTTGCTTTTTTCACAAAAGTCTTAAGTTGTCTAAACCATTTTCCAACATTCTGTCTCTCTTTTACTGTCTGTAATACAGTATATTGTATTAAAACAGTGTATGGATTGAATGATATAGCTCATTTCTGGTTTAGTTACTAAGCTTTTATGACAAACTAGCCATGAAATTGAAAATACATCTTTAAAGATGCTGTGACTAAGCACATATCAAAGGTGTCAACTGAAAAACATCTTTGGTTACGTTACACAAAACGGTAGGGCACTGAAGCATTTTACTGATTGTCAAATGTTTATAACATGATCAAAGTGTACATTTCCACATGCAAGAAGCTGGTTTGAGATGCAACATCACATTCATTTACTCCTCAATAGGTCCAATCAATACAGAGGTGTAAGAACCAGAACAATAGTCATTGAAGCATAATTCTGACTGTGAAAAAATACAGTAGTGAACATTTCCAATTACAATGATATAATATATTGATATAATATTTCACATTATTTTTCTCCACACCAGGTGCAGTCCCTGCAGAGGTGCCAGTGTCAGAGTGTGTGTCTGTGAGCAGCATCAGGTCATCATGTGCTACAGTCAGCTGGCAGGTGCCTACTGAGATCCAGAAGACTCCACACAGCTTCCTGCTCCTCTACTGCACTGAAACGTCTGATGCAAAGTCCTTCTCCACTGAGGCCTGCAGTGCTGACATCACAGATCTGGAACCAGGAACTGACTACACTGTGGAGGTCTACGCTGAGCTCCAACACGGAGGAAAGAGACGAGTTGGCAAGCAGAGGTTCACAACAGGCAAGGGAGAATCATCATTATCACTACATGTTTTTATTATGAGAAAAATGACGCTGGTTGGGTTAAGGTTGAAATAGCTGATCAAAGGAGGAAAAGGACCAACGGTGGAAGAGCAGAGATCTTGAACAACCTTCCAAGTGGCGTCTCTCTCTCTCTCTCTCTCTCTCTCTCTCTCTCTCTCTCTCTCTCTCTCTCTCTCTCTCTCTCTCTCTCTCTCTCTCTCTCTCTCTCTCTCTCTCTCTCTCTCTCTCCTCTCAACAGAGTTTTGAACAAAGCTCTCTACTGTGTGTAGTACAGTATATCTTGCTTTCCTTGAGACAAAGCAATTATCAATTTAGCATGTTCCCACTTTTACATGTTCCCAACTTCCAAAAGTGTGTGCCATGAGAAAAGAGAGAACATTTCCAGATGCAATTAGCCAGTTTGATATCAGATGTCATGTCAGTGATGTGACTTCACATTATTTTATTCCACACCAGGTCCAGTCCCTGCAGAGGTGCCAGTGTCAGAGTGTGTGTCTGTGAGCAGCATCAGGTCATCATGTGCTACAGTCAGCTGGCAGGTGCCTACTGAGATCCAGAAGACTCCACACAGCTTCCTGCTCCTCTACTGCACTGAAACGTCTGATGCAAAGTCCTTCTCCACTGAGGCCTGCAGTGCTGACATCACAGATCTGGAACCAGGAACTGACTACACTGTGGAGGTCTACGCTGAGCTCCAACATGGAGGAAAGAGACGAGTTGGCAAGCAAAGCTTTACAACAGGTAAAAATGATTTTAGAATTGTAAGTTCTAATGTTTTCTTAACAACACCAAAAAACAGGTGTTATGTTTTTCCGGTCACGAATGCATGCCATGTTAAGACATGTTTCCTCATGCAATAATCCATTTGTAGCTGAGTTTTCACATTATTTTACTCCACGACAGGTTCAGTTGCAAGCAGTGAGTTCCAAAATGGAGGAAACAGGCGAGTTGGTGCGCAGAGGCTGACAACAGGCAAGGGAGAATCACCAACATCACTTGTGTCTCCATAACAACACGAAAACCCATGCATTTTTGTATCAAGGAACAAGCTGTTTACAACTCTTTGTTGTACCACTTTGCTTCATTTGCAAATGAATGTCTCTGTGTTTGCCCCCCCTTTCTCTCAACAAAGCTTTTATTGTTTACTTTTACTGTATATACTCAAGCCTTACACTTCAGGTCTTCAGACAACACACTAGTAACTGGAGATGTTTCTGACAATCATAAAGATGGCATGATAACTATGAACATTTCCACATGTTATAAGACAGTTCTAGATGTGATTTCACATTGTTTCGTTCCACACCACACCAGGTGCAGTCCTTGCAGAGGTTTCAGGTCCAGAGTGTGTGTCTGTGAGCAGCATCAGGTCATCATGTGCAACAGTCAGCTGGCAGGTGCCTACTGAGATCCAGAAGACTCCACACAGCTTCCTGCTCCTCTACTGCACTGAAACGTCTGATGCAAAGTCCTTCTCCACTGAGGCCTGCAGTGCTGACATCACAGATCTGGAACCAGGAACTGACTACACTGTGGAGGTCTACGCTGAACTCCAACATGGAGAAAAGAGACGAGTGGGCAAGCAAAGTTTCACAACAGGTAAGAAAGACTTCAACATTGTAACTACATACATTTTCATTATAAAAAGCATATTTTTTTCAAAGACTACAGCCTTGCCAAAAACATTTACGAATTCCCTTTGTTTTCCCAATAGCTTCGCCGCTGACAGTTCTACTGCAGGAGCTAGGTTTGAAAAGTTTCTACCCCGGGAAGCTCACAATCAGCTCAGTCTTGGAGATTGGCAAGGGCAGTGTCACAGATGAACCAACCCATTCACACTCCACACTTGCATGGGTCTTTCTAAAGAGGCTAATGATGACAAATTTGACTGCCAGGTCGGTTAAACTAGACATGTCAGATAATGATGATGATGTTGACCTTTACCAATCAGAACAGTCAGAGTGGGACAGCGATGATGACGAGGAGAAAGTGCCAGTCGGTTACAGACACCCTTTAGGCATCATAAATGCAATTGTGTCTGCTAGATCTGCTATCCTTGACCTGTCAGATGATGATAAGACGTATAAATCAGGCAATGGTTGTGACAGCAATGAGAATAATGCACCAGTCAGTTCCAGGCACCCATTAGACATTATAGTGGCACTCTACCTGTGCTCAGATCCCTTTCTGCAGCAGGAACTTGCTCGTAAAATGTCTCTATGCCAGTTCTCTGTTCCTTTGATTCTGCCAAACTGCGACACCAAACAGATGACGTTCCTGCTTTGGACAGTGAGGGACATTGTGAAGAGATACAGACCACATTCATTACCAGACCCCAAGGGATTTGTAGAGGAGAGATTAGCTGGCTTGGAGCTCCCAATAGTGTCTTTTGTAAGACTGGGTAAGAGCAAAACATCAAAGTCCCACACCTTCAACATGTTACTCAGCAACCCCCAGCAGTACAATGACACATTTTTTCATCGCAACATGGAGTTGGGTGATTCTTTGCGAATGATATCAAACGGCCTGGTGGAAATCAGCTGGTATCTTCCATGTGGGAAAAAGAGCATTGACATCTTCCCAGAGCCAGTGGCTGTGGCCAATTTGAGAGGTGACATCAGTGAATGTGAGACTCAGTACCGTTTCCTTTGTCAGAAGTCCACAGCAGTGTTTGTGTTTGTGAATGATTTGCAGGCGGATTGTGAGGTGCTTTGCAGTCAGCAGGCCAACACAGAACTGTTTCTAGTGTGCAATACAGAGAGCAGCACCTACAAGTACAGGGACTTAAAAGACTGTGCCAAGCGTTTAGGGCTGAGCAAGAAGAATGTAATTCTCAAAGACAAAAAGAATGATGCCAACTTCGTCAAGACACTTCGCTCAGTGGTAGCAGACGTGATAAAAAGTAATCCACAAAAAATGGCCCTGGAGAACATGACCACAGTGGCCAATGACTTAGGAATCCTTTTGGATGAATACTCACCGGAATGCCAGAATGCCAAGAGAAATTCAGACACAATAATTTCACAGATACAAGACATAGAACAGTTCAAAAAGGAGCAACTTCCCTTGCAGGGATATTTCTGGAAGGAGCTGTCAAGCGTGGAGAAGGAGATGTGCACTCTGAAAAAGGCTGAAAATCAGGACATTGAGAAGTATAAAAGTGATCTCAGAATAAAGGAAAGAGAACTCCGAGAGCAGCAAAGACAGCTGGACACATCAGTGGCAATGACCACTTTCATTCAGGCAGTGTCAACGCCAGGGTTAGAGAGAATGTACTTCCTAAAATGGTTGAGGATGAGCCTAGACAGTCTAAGCAGCAAGTCCCACTCAATGCTTAGAGAGCAGTGTAGAGACCAGGAGAGATGCCGGTCATCAAAACAGACAGAGGGATTCCAAGATAAGAAGATGGCAGACAGTTTGTTGGGTATTGAACACTTCTTCCGTGAAATGGGCCAGTTGTACGAATCAGAAACCATCCTTTCAAAAAGTGAAGAATCGGCAAAGCAAATCCTTCCACTATCCAGAATCTGTGCAGAGTTGCTGTTGGAGGGGTTCCCCATTGAGCTAGTGGATGGAGAAGCATCTAACATACCCATAAGATGGATCAAAGATTTACTCACCAAGCTGAATGATCTGGTCCAGCCAAATAATAAAATGGTGGTAGTGACGGTTCTAGGGGTCAAGAAGACGGGCAAGTCCACTCTTCTTAACACCATGTTTGGGGTGCAGTTTGACATCAACGGTGGACGATGCACAAAAGGGGCTTTCATGGTGCTCATTCGACTCAAAGCCGACATGAAGGAAGAGCTGAAATGTGACTTTCTACTGATCATTGACACAGAGGGACTGAAATCTCCAGATCTGACTCAGCGTGATCACAGTAATGAACAAGACAATGAGTTGGCCACGCTAGCAGTTGGAGTCAGTGATGTGATGATTACAAACATCGCAATGGAGAACTTTACGGAAATGAAAGATGTCTTGCAGATTGGGATTCACGCCTTCCTCGCGATGAAGGAAGTTGGCAAGAGACTCAGATGTCTGTTTGTCCACCAAAATGTGGCTGATGTCTCAGCACATAGAGTGAACATGAAGGATCGGAAAATTATGTTGGAGCAGCTGAACGAGATGACACAGGCGGCCTGCAGAATGGAAAACAAAGACAATGACAGAATGTTTACTGATGTGATGATGTACGATCCAGAGACAGATAGTTTTTACGTTCCTGGACTCTGGCAAGGAACCACCCCCATGGCACCAGTAAATGTAGGTTACTGCGAAGCTGTCTACGAGTTAAAACAGCATGTGATTAGTATTCTCAAAGAGTGTGAAACATCTAGAAGCACTGTTAAGGATTTCCACGAGTGGACGGAAAGCCTGTGGAAGGCTGTGAAGTTTGAAAAGTTCATGTTCAACTTCAGACACAGCTTTGTGGCCGATGCTTATAGTAAGATGTGCACCGAATTCAGTAAGTGGGAATGGAAATACAGAAAAGACATTCACTTATGGGTGACAAGAGCTGAAACAAGCATTTCCAACTTTGGGAAATCCTCCAAAACCGGGACATCACAGTCACTTGACATAAAAGGCTTCCTAACTCTTCTTAAACAGGATGCACTGACTGAGCTTGCCAATGGGGAGAGATGCATTCTGGACAAAGTTGCCTCCTACTACAACCAATCAGGCTGCCGTGCTGAGCTCATCAAGCAGTATAGGTCAGACTTTGAGAATAATGCCACATCCTTGAGGAAAGAATTGCACACTTCTGTCAACAATCGCTTAGACCGAGCTGCTTCACTGCGTGAGGGAATGATCAAGCTAGAGTCGAGCAAGAAGAACCTCTTCATTGTAGTGGAGGAACGGGTGCTGAAGCTGATAGAAGATTGCCAGCAGAGTGAATCTCAGAAGTCAGAGCAGGAGTTGAGATCAGATTTTGAAAAGGTATGGGCAGAAACAGCTAATGAGTTTTCCTTCGAAGGACCTCGAAGACAAAATGTTTTGCTATGTGTTCACACACAGATAAGCAGCAGTCTTCATCGAAAAGGACGTTCAGCTGCTGAAGACTTAACTGATGTTGACTTGAATGAGTACGGGATGAAGCCGTTCACAGTCAGTGATGATAGCAGCACACTAGGGCTGGTGGAGAAGGACGGCGATGAGCCTGTCAAGAATCAGTTCCGTAAACGAAGTGCCATTAACGAAGCGCAAACAATGGCAGACATCATCATAGTGGCGTGTGAACAGCTGGTGGTTCAGTACACCTCAAAGGAGGTTGACTATGATGAAACTTACACAACAGATATTTTGAACAAGATAGATGGGGAAATAAAAATGCAACGCCCAAAGTACTTCAAAATAACAGAGGAATTTGAAACATCTTTGACGCTACATGTTTGCGCCAGTGCAGCCAGGGAATTCCAGAAAATGCATGATCGCTTCTTGAAAAGAAATGACTTGCACAGATGCCATGAGGAGAGCAAAGAGAAATATTGGATGGATTTCGAGGATATCTTTCACGAGCGAGACCAGTCTCAGAGGAAAGCTGACGAATTTACATCCTCTTGCCTCAAACCAGCCATAAAGGCATACCTTGCCAAACATCTTGGAGGTGACATCATTGAGGTAATGTTGTCTTCTGAAAAGGCCTTTGGTTTCAATTCCCGTACTTCATTTCAGTTCGCAGTTCTGAAACAACTTCTGGACGAGTCCAACTTCAACGATTATGTGCGTTATGTTCGCTTTTACGAGACGTTTGTCAAAAACTGGATATCTGACCAGATCTCAGTGCTTTGTCCTGAAGACCTGATGTTTAAACTGGAGGACAGGCGTCTTACAGGCATCATGACAAAAATAACAGAAGCCATTTCTGAAGCACAGAAAGATGCAACGACATCAAGCACTGTAACCGACATCATCAACAGCATTTGCACCACTTTGAAAGACCACCTGGCCATCCCAGAAGACACTCTCTTGAACTCTCTGGTTTTTAACACGTCAAAATCGGATCAGTTTATCAAGTGGCTGATCTTATCTGTTCAGGAGCTGCAACTGGACTTACTGATCTCCTTGAAGGACATGCCGATTGGCTCCAAGCTTGACAGTGCGGATATGAAGCCGCAAGACGAGCTGTTCAGGCGAGTGATTGGCTGCGGGCGTCAGTGTCCGTTCTGCATGGCACCGTGTGAGGCGGGCGGGAAAGAGCACGAGACGCATTTTGCCTCGATTCACAGACCGCAGGGGCTCGGAGGCTGGCGGTACGGAGACGGTGACAAACTCGTGAGCGATATCTGCTCCTCTCTTGTAGTCAGCGACGCAGAGTTTCTCAATGATGTAGACGGCCAGTACCACCCGTACGCAAAGTACATGGAAATCTTCCCCGACTGGCACATCCAACCAGACAGCTTCAGAGAAGCTTCGGATTACTGGAAATATGTGATGGCAACATTCAACGAGCAGTTTGCTAAGGAGTACAAGGCTAATCCTGGAGATGTACCCGCAGCATGGAGCGACATTAAAAAGAAAAATGTAGATCAGGTCTTGAAAGAGATTTACAATATGAACTGACTGGCATAGTTTCATCAGATTCATATTCTCCCCAAATGTCAACCATCACAAAATACCAAAATTACAATGTGAGGAAGAATTAGTTATAAACGTGATCTAGAAGCAGTTCATTAATTTTGATGTCACAAGAAGAACAACTACATATAGCAGAGTCAGAATGTGCTTGACTTAAACATACTTTAACTTCCTAACAGATCCTGAAAATTATGTATAGGGCCTAATTTAGGTAATCCCAAATTTATTCGTAGATTTTCGGCAGACTACTTTCACTCGTTCTTGCCAATGGTTTCTAATGTTGGATGGGATGCATGTATAAAGTCATTATCGTCTATATCATAATCATTCATAATCATGTCATAATCTCTTACTTAATTTGTGGGTTGGGTTTAAATTTCCTCTTGTTTGGTGGTGCTGTGTCACAGTGTGCTAGTGCACCCTGTAATACCCTGTCTATGCACGACTACAGTATATGACCTGGGTAATTTCCCAACCCTTTACCAGAGAGAGTAGAGAGAGAGAGGTTCCATTGGCCCATTGTTTCCGGGTTCTACAATTTCTACTGCCCTTTAGGCAGACCTAGGCAGACCTAAGGACTGTTCTATTCAATGCTAGGAGCATTATGACACGCCCCTTAGGGCAGACCGGAACCTGGTCATGTTAGGTGCCCATAGCAACATATTACATTGGCATATCTCACTTAAAGAATCTCTGCCTTTACCATGTATCTCCAGGTTGTTTCCAGTCTCATACTGTTCATTTTATTCTCATACTAATCTCATGCTATTCTTTCCAATAAAGGACCAGAAAGCCTCAGAAATATATTTTAAACTGAACTTCTGTGTGTTTTAATAATAGTGAAAAGAAAAGATTTTGAGACTCAAAGAATATTGTTTTGTTTATTATTTTTCTTTTGGGGATTTTAGGGTTGAGGGTTCAAAGTTCTGATTTTCATTTGAGTTTTTTTATTTGCATTTGGGTTTTGCATTTTAGCTTTATATTCCATACAGTACAAATGCCTATATGTACACATATTGTATATATATATATATATATATATATATATATATATATATATATATATATATATATATATATATATATATATATACACAAAAAGTAGCTATGGACCATTTGCATCTTCTGTACCGTACACTTGATTTAAAATTCATTGTAGATTTCCTCCATGTACGCTCTCTCCCACTCAATTACTGTCAAACTCCCAAACAGTAAAACTCAAACAAAATATGACAATAAACACTCTAGTAAAAATAAAAAAAACTCTGACAAGAGCAAATGTTGTGGACTTTTGTGTATTGGGGCTTTATTGTTTCTCATCACCTCATGGACATTGCCAGTCAACAGTCATGTGTAAAGAAGGGGTGCTACTCGGGATCTAGCCCAAGCTTTTGCTCTTTGGTGTCAAAATGACCTTTTCACAGGGCCATTTTTTAATTAATTAGTAACAAAGTGAATATTTGCTGGAATATCTAAATTTATGAAATGACAAGTGTATGCTTCCCTTTACCTTCAATACAATAGGGTTAAAGCAATACAACACACGGCCTGGCCTAATAGGGAGGTGGTCTTAAGATGAGAGGGTTGCAGGTTTGAATCCCACCCTTACCTCTCCATACACCTTTATTCATGGCTGAAGTGCCCTTAAGCAAGGTATATATACAGCTTTATGTATGCAGCTTTAGATAAAATCGTCAGCTAAGTGTTATGTAATGTAATGTAACATTAGAATTGCAACGGAAACTAAATAAGCCACGTGCTGCCATCCACTGGTGAGTTTCTGAATCACGGCTTCTCGGGGTCACAAACGCTCCTCTGCGATGATTTGTGCATTATGGAATTATTGATAGAACATTTAGGAGGGTGACAAAAACTCCGTTTTCTCAAAAGTGGGAGTGTTTTATCATTCTGTAAGCTAGGTTACAAACCTTGATTATTTGTAAAGTCGGATACAGTTTTATGTTGTGTTAGGCCTCGCCAATATATAGGCCTAACCTCAAATAGCCTAAGCATCAGACAAAGGTTGCAAAGATACAAAGAACTAGCATCATACAGAACATTTCATCCAAGCCTAGGCCTATATTTATAGGCCTATTTTATTAGGATAAACATCTATCTCTCTCTTCTCTCTAACTCACTCTTTGATTTTCTGTTCTCCCCTAATGCTAAAATCATTTTTTCCCGCTCTTGTTCTGTTAGGGTGCGTAAAATGCACGTAGCTCATCCATTCATAACCCATATTTTTACTCCCACTAACCGATGGAATGTGTCGTAGACCTACCCTTACATTGTAGCCCCACCCACCTATCATCAACGCATCCGACTGCACTGCAGCCTTTTCAGACTTTGGATACATTTTAACCGTTACGCTGCGCAGCAAATGCGATATTTCTACTCAAGGTCTATGTTGCTCCGAATATAAGCTATTTTAATATAAGAATCGACGTGGGGAAACTACTGGAGCCTAGTTCTATTTATAGGACACGAATCGAGTGTGCGTAGGCTACATCTCGTGTGCGCGCCCCCAAATCTGTGTCAGACAGATAGGATTCATGAGGCAGTCCGTTGTGTAACAGGAATCTAGCTGGAACCCCGGCGAAATTGTGACATTTTGAAGCACGACTGAAGAATGATCTGATCGGGGAACCGGGTATTTAGTTCTGTAGTACAACATTAGGCTATTGGACTTTCTTCATAGTGGGCCTTCTCGTCTGAACTTGGAACATGGAGCTGGATCGCCGACTGTTGCTTACTCACTGCGCTGCCCACACCCTTTCGGTATTCGCTGGACTTCTAGTGGTGATACCCATTGCGCTGAACGGTTCTGCGTTCAAAGGGAGATGTGCGCTGTTCAGCCAGGGCTTTTGGCGCACAGAGAACCAAACACTGACCGCCGGGGACTCGAACGAGGTGACTCACTTGGTGATCCAACAGTGGGGTCCCTTCGCCGCCTGTCAGTTCGCGACATTCGTCGGCGTGTTCACCGTGTTCTATGGAGCAGCCCAGGGGTGGCGAAGCTTGTTCTACCTCCACGGCAGACACGATGAGTATGTATTGCGCCGTTATAATCAACATGTTAAGTGTTTAGTGCGATGCACGACTTCTTTGGCTGGCTACATTGCATTTGTGGGCTTCATATGACTTCAAACCCGTTATTCAATTGGCACGTATGCCTTTGCGCCTCTTTCTGTTTCAGTACCCTGCTCTCAGCTTTCCTCACACTACTCCTGAGCCTCTGTATGCTGTTCCTGTCCGGTGGGGCGAGTGTCACTCTGTCTTTGGGACTCATGTCCTGGTGTGACGTTGTGACAGAATACGGCTCTCGTCCATACAGGTAAGCTGAACTGTTACAAATAGAACACATAGAAATGATAAATATATAGCCTAATGTATTCAGCTTGAGCTGATAGGCCTATGTCCAAGTTGATCAACTATGCCATTGCATGCCATGACGTGATGTGAATACTGCATTATTGGCATTACTTACAGCAGTGTTTCCCAACCTTTTTTGTCTTGTGTACCCCCTAAGCCTTTTCATTGTGCCATGAGTACCCCCTAACTAATTTTTTCACATCACTTTTTCTATATTGCAGTGTGACTATGCTCCATGCATTGTACCCCCTGCAGTGTCCTCGCGTACCCCTAGTGGTACACATGCCCCTGGTTGGGAAACACTGACTTACTAAAGCATTAGGCAATGGTGCAGGGCACGAATAGCCTGATTATCATCGACTTTCAAATCTCTTCGAGACTTGTAAGACACGCTGAAGGTGTTGTGTCACTAGGAGGGCACGGCCTGGCTAGGGCACGAAGCCACCATGGCAAACTGCAAACATACTGCATTACGCAGTGAGTTGGACACGAATGTAGGCCACTGCAATTCTGCAAAAAAGCACAACTTTTCACAAGGCATTGTCACAAGGCAACGTCATCCATGGTCATATAAATTGCAAGATGTGTTTTTATCATCTACAGCAGGGCTGCCAAACTCATATTGACTGAGGGCCCAAATTAAAATCTGGAATGAGGTCGCATGCCAAATTCAATAATTACTTTTAAAAGTGTACTAAAACCGTGCGTGCATGCACTTAATACCCAAGTTGAATTTCACACGCACCCTTTCCCATCACACTGTATGGTAGCTGAAATGTGTCTGCACATTGGCCTGGACCCACTGATATTCCTGTGACACAGCAAATTTCATGTTCAAATGTTGTTGCACTATACATTAATGGTGTCTACTGTAATACACGTTTGTGTTTGTTAAACGCATGCATTGATTTCGTGGGCTGAATAAAATGACTCCACTGGCCAGATTTGGGCCCTTTTTTTGTTTGATATCCCTGAAGTGCAGCCCTCTGTGTTTTCCTCAGCTGTGCAGAATCTCAGTCCATACCCATGTACCTGGATGTAGACACCACCTCCTTTTACTCAGAGCTCTCCTGTGCACAGGTATGTAGGCCTATTGTGTGTGTGTGTGTGTGTGTGTGTGTGTGTGTGTGTGTGTGTGTGTGTGTGTGTGTGTGTGTGTGTGTGTGTGTGTGTGTTTGTATGTGTGTGTGCGCACAGGCACAGACAAGACAGACAAGCACAACAACTGTGTGTGATGACTGAAATGTGTCTTTTTGTGATAAAATACAGTATACTGTATATCAGGTGTAATTAATCATGTCTGTTTTCTGCTCGTCTGTGTGTGTGCCTGCGTGCACACACATTGCCTGTGTGCGTATGCGTGCCTGTGTGTGTTTGTGTTTGCCTGTGTTTGTCATGTCCATGATTCTGTTGCTAACTTCATTTGTATTTGTATATGTATTTTGTGATGAAAGATACAGATATATGTAGGCCTACTGTATGATGTATGATGACTTATCATATCAGACTATTTCTTCTCCACGTTCATTGTTCTCCTTCGATTAGGTTGCAATTCCCACCGGAAACTGCTGTGTTGTGATTTCATTTGTTTTCTCTTAAAGCATCAAAGTTGCCTTTGTGTGTGCCTCTGTGTTCTGTTCTGTGTGGTCCGTCCTGAGCCCTTGCCTGAAGCTCAGGCCTCCAAATAACTTTGTACAAAGTAAGAGGCAATGTCCGGCTCCAGCAGACATCCAGGCCAATCGTTGGTCTGACTTTGGTCTGACTTTGCTGTTATCCATTAGTCTCTTTGCCAGCTTCAAATGCATTAACCTCTTCCTGCACATGGATATTTTTGTAAGTGCATCCGGTAGCCTCTTACTGCAGATGGGGTTGCCGGCGGGCTTATTCACTACTTGCTGAAAATACTTAACTACATCATAACAATGTTGCTATGACACTACAGAGAGCCTTAGCAACATATTAACAGACATAACCAGAGATTCTTTAAGTATAGGGATATGCCAACATAATAGGTTTCTATGGGCACCTAATGTGACCAGGTTCCGGTCTGCCTAAAGGGGCGTGTCATAATACTCCTAGCATTAAATAGAACAGTCCTTAGGTCTGCCTAGGTCTGCCTAAAGGGGGATTTCCCCCCCAATAATAGAACCAGGAAACAATGGGCCAATGGAACCTCTCTCTCTACTCTCTCTGACATAACCATTACAATTTTGGTGACAGTAGGGTTATAACATAGGCTCTGTGCTAAGGGGTTAAGGCCTTTGTTTACATGTAAATAGAGTTCTAGGTCCCTAAAACACACGTCACAATGATGATCAACATGCCGTGTAACCGAGATCAAAATATGAGAACGAATTAAAAAAAATATCTGCACATGTGTAATCAAGGTCTTAAAGTCACAGACTTGGTTATTACCATTTAATACAACCTTGTAATAGTGGCTCTTTATGAGCAGAATTGCATTATTACCTTATGTAGGCCTATAGTGTAGTACAGTGTAAGGCAGAGAGGGCCAAAGTAAAAGTAGGCTACCAGTAAATTTATGGCGTAAGTAGCACATGGTGTTACATAGCGGTTACACCAGTAATTCCATTGCACCTAATGAGGTGGCTAGATGTTGTTGTTACTGAAAAATAAAATCAAAACTCCCAAATTTGATCCAGTCAGCGCAGATTCGGGCACATCGCTCTAGCACCTGCCGATCAGTTACTCCGTGAAGTTACTTGTGCTGGAAGGAAACTAGGGCAGGTTTTGTTTTTTCACTTCTACTTTTACTTTGACTACCTCTGATGTTAGGAAGTTTTCTTTTCAATCAATAATGAACCGTTCTACGCATTTTGAGGCTATAGTGTTTCCTGCAGAGATGGTTGTTGTTGTCAAATGGATTTGCCTCTTAAAACACTTAGTGTACATTCCATAAAATATGTATGCAGTGGTCCATTATATTGCTGGGTTAGCAGGCAAGCAGAGCCATCATCAAAAGTCGAACTTAGCCTCTGTGATCTAGATATGAGTAGCCTTAAAATGTGTACTGTTCCGCAAGTGGAACACTATTCACTATTGGTTGAGAAAATGTAAGTTCCACAGTAGTACACTACCGTGAGATTACACAGAGCCCTAATCCATACATTTTGACTTGGTCATTGCCATTCTGATATCAACAAACTTATAGTAAGGAAATTATAGTGACGTAATCAACACGGTTTGCCTGGTGAAACCTCCAAAACATTAACTTTCAGCCTACAGTCAGAGATTGTTTATTCAACTGACTGTTTTTGAAGCTGAACATATACAATAATATATTACGCAACTCACAATTTATGAACTTCAAGTCCTTACATAAGATTGCCCACTCATGCTTTGCTTTTATGGATCTTCTAATCTAATGTCACAGTAAGGGTTTTTTATCTAAACGTTTTCTCAGCCAATATTTTGTGCGTTTACATTATTGTTCTGTTGCTGTCAAGGTATTGAGAATCATACTGTATACATACATTCATAGGTATACACATATACAGTACATATGATGATCTTGTGTTTCGATTTTTTATTTACCTTTTATTTTATTTTTGTGAAGCTGTCTTTCTGCTCCCCTCCAACTCTTCATCTGTTTGTGCTTTCTGTTTGTCTTGGGATGTCTTGTACAGTATATGTTGCCTATGTCTGCTGAAGTTTTTTAGAGTTATATCTCAATGTTATAATTTTATAATGTGGAGGCATGGGATTTTTTCCTCTCACCTCACTTAACGTTATGCTGCACTGAGTCTAATTTCTGGGTGTGCCGTCCTGAGCGGCAGCAAGATACCCTCATTTCCCTTTGGGTATTAATAAAGTTAGACTTCTCTACTCAATTGAACTCCTGCTGTGTTGTTGTTGTTGTTGTTGTTGTTGTTGTTGCTGTTGTTGCTGTTAGTAGCAGTAGTAGTAGCAGTAGCAGCAGCCGCAGTTGTAGTAGTAGTAGTATAAATGAAGTGCATTATTGTCAATTATTAACAATTAGCTAATTAACTATTAAAATTAATAAAGTTATAATGGTGTTGATGCTGATGATGGTGATTCACATTATTAATAGTAGTATTATTATATCCCTTTCAAGGAGCTCTGTGGAGTGTGTGACAGACCTGCGGCTGATGATGATGATGATGATGATGATGAAGATGACGATTATTATTATATTATTATTATTATTATTATTAATAATAATAATATTGTTATTTCCTTTTCAGGGTGCTCTGTGGTGGGTGATGATGGTTGATGGTTGATCACTAATATTATCAATTTTGTTATTTCCCCCCTCAGGGAGCGCTGTGGTGTGTGACGGGGCTGTGGCTGGTCCACGTGGTGCTCTCCTTCCTGCGTCTGTACCACTCCCACAGCCAGCACATGACGGGGCCGTGCCTGCCCAAGGAGAGGGAGCTTCTGCTGGGACAGGCCTACTGCGACTGCGCCTTCATCCAGCACGCCCAGCTCACGCTGCAGCCCGCACACTTCTCAGATGCGCCTTCTGTTGTGGTCTAGTCATTCAGTCCATACTCACGTTTCCCTATACTTCCCTAATACACCTCTCCCAGACCCCTATTGTAGTGGTCTAGTCACAGACCTCTCCCAGACGCCTACTGTACTGCTCTAGTCATCTAGGTCAGTGTTTCCCAACCATTTTTGTCCTGGGTACCCCCTAAGCCATTTTGTCATATGACATGTACCCCCTCGCCCTCACTCATGTTCTGTTGCTCTATCCCAATGTGACTACAGTCAATGTATTTGTTATTATTACATATTTCCGTGTACCCCCTGAGGTGTGCTCGCGTACCCCCAGTGGTACACGTACCCCTGGTTGGGAAACACTGGTCTAGGGCTGTCCCTAACGATTATTTTTCTCCCGATTATTCTATCAACTATTTTTTTCGAATAGTCGCGATTATTTTTTATTTTTTTTGGAAGGCAAAAACTGTGATATGCCACTTAATTTTGACCTGAAAAATAATAGACAAATAAAGCAGAGTGCACCTAGGGCCTATTAGGACAATGATTTCTAAAAAAGGGGACATTTTATAAATTAGTCACAGACTAATAAATACAGGCCTAATATATCTATTTGTTTCAGTTCAAATCACTTATTCACTTAGCGTAAATGCAAAACAATGAGTATAGTATGACATTGGCGCATGGAGAAACTATAGGCCTAGGCCTGCATTTCAGCCACTTATATTTTGACAAACAAGGCTACATAAGATTTTACCCATGACATGTGTATATATAATAGTAGTACATTGTCATTTATATTTTAAAAATACAGTACAGTGAATCATTTATGTTTACAACACAGTTTCATTCGTCCCTCATGCAGGGGTCTATGTAATGAAAAAAATAATAAAACAAAATAGGAGCAGAGATAAGAATTTAAGAGCACTGTGAAATTGTTAACGCATAGACAAAAAGGGTCTAAGAGGGTAGGCTATGCCTTTTCCCCCACACAGGCGCACACATTCTACATGAGGGGTGCTGGTCACAATTCCTCCCATTAAAAGGGCTGAACAACATATTACACATGTATGTCTATATTAGCATTCATTATTTCTATATGCAGCCCGATGTCTCCTCTGCTGTGTCAATTAAAACTGTCCCTTCTCTGACGGTTTTTTATATCGCTCCCAAACCCAAGTTAACTACTACAACTTGACTAGACTTGTGATCCCTGTCTTTCAAGCACTTGTGGTTTTCTCTATAGGATGCATTTACTCCAGGAGGAAAATGCTAAGGAAATCGTAATTCAAATTGTTTTTAACAAAAACGGAAATCGTAAAAAAAAAAAGAAAAAAAAAAAAAAAAAATTTTTTTTTTTTTTTTTTGCGCAAATCATGCAATCGACGGTATGTTGAACACTTCGATTTATTTACGCAATCGACGTAATCGATTACGTCGAATCGTCGGGACAGCCCTACACTGATCCAGTGCATATTCACCTCTCCCTACCTCTCTTCACCTCTTCCCTATCGACATCTATCATCCCCATCGTGTCATGCTGTAGCTGGTACACCTTTCACAGATGCCTATCGTACTCATCTAGTCATACACCTCTCTCTCACATGCCTTCATAATACTGTACTCTTCTCCCACATGCCAAGCACAACCTGCTGCTCGTACACCTCTCCCATGTGCCTACTGTCCTCGTCTAGTCAAACACCCCATACACACTCTTTATTGCCTAGTCATTCTCATTTCATTTTTCTTAGTAAACACATTTTGGGCATGCACCCTTCAGCAGATGTCCTCTGACAAATGGGTTGAAGCCATGCACAAAATGTTTGAACTGAATTGAAAAACACAAACCTTTTTATGTGGACAGTTTATTGTTGAGGATTTGTACTGCCTCTTTTTTGGGGACGGGGGGTGGGGTGTGTGCAGCACCCAAACTGGTTGAGGTGGATGTCTGAGGTTTTCTGGCTTCACGCTGGTGATGCATGATGGAAGAGAAAGCAGCAAAAGCAAAGTTGAGTCCACTCTGACAGAACAGCAGTCTACACATGCTGGTGACTTAAATTGAAATAGACATGTGAAGTGTATTATCCCTTTCATGTAAAATCCACTCCTCATTTGCCGAGAAATGGGTGTTCAACATACTTTTTATTATTACCGTTTTTTGCCTGGCTTCACCACTCGAGTTGGTTCAATTTGCCTGCATGACCAGTAGAATGCCAAAGGTACAATGTGCCAGGACGGGACACATTCAGCTCTTTACTCTCGCACCTAAGAACACATTATTATAATTGTCTGTTTTCTGAAAGACACTGAATTTAGAAGTTTGTCCATTTTACACTTGTGATGCACTGTGTGACTGATTTTGTCTTGCAAACGACAAGAACATTGTTTCGTTAACTGATGTGTAGCACTTGAAAACATGTTCTTTAAATGTATGACTTCTGTGCAACTATTCCCAAATGAAGGATGAAGGGTCTTGGCCAAATGGTACCGGTTCCTGTAAACATCCTGAAAACAGTCTCAAATCAGAGGCATGCTCTTCTGATGTGACTTTAATGCAACCTAAGATGGTATTTTTGCTTTCTTAGCTAGTGGAAGAAAACTATAGTAGTTGTAGAAGTAGGCTATCAAGTAGCAAGATCCAAGTAGCTGTCCTCCTAACATGGTATGAAGGGGTTTTTAATGTATGACGTTGTCTGTGTAGAGCCAAACAACTCCAGGGGAAGGTCACTTGGGGTTTGCTCTAAGTGGTACTAATGTGCTTGAGTGCCTGTAGCTGGGGAGAATGGGAGACTGTCTACAGGATTCTAAGTAAAAGATTCCCTGCAAGGACATATGATCCCGGACCCCCAGACCCTGGTAGGCAGTGTTGCCAGATTGGGCAGTTACCCGCCCAATTGGGCTGCTTGGGATGGCCGTATGTGGGGGAAAAAAACAGGGAAAAAATGGCCATTTGGCGTTTTTCTCTGCAGTTTTGTGCCCATAGAAACCAATGGAATTTGTTGAAATTGGGCGGAGTTTAGCGCATTTTGGCGGTTTTTGAGAACCTTTTGGGCGGGATTTGATCAGACACATCTAGCAACACTGCGGGTAGGGCATTGACACACAGACAACTGATAAGAAAACACCGGAATTGAAAATATGCTGGATTTCAGTATAGTATATCGATATGTAAGAATATGGTTATTTATGAATGTGTATGTTTTGTGTTGGTTTATACAGGTTGTTATTTATCAATTCTCTTGAAATGCTTTCTTAATTGTTTACAATGTGAATAAATCATAAACTGCAAGGATTTAAGCATTAATCGTCAGTGGCGTTTATTTCTTTTTGCGGATGATGCTGATTATATTGTGAAAGAACAAAAACCTTTAAGTTGTCATAATACAAGGCAATAGTCTATTAGGGCCTATGCATTAATGATGCACATTATTCACATGCATGTCATATGGCCAAGTTATCAAGGCCTACACACTCAAACAGCAATAAAGTCTCCTTACCAGTATTGTAGTGCTGAAATAATTAGTGGGATTTGAAATGCAAAGCTTTTTAAATCTATTGTTTAAATGTCATTCAAAAGTGCATTTTCTTGCACTCTTCTTCTTGTAGTGGAAAGAGAAGAAGTCAGCACACTGTAGCTCCACTTTGAAAATGTACAGTATTCAGGTCAATTCATTTTCTTGCATACATGATCTTCATAACATCTTCATGTTGTACTAATCAAATTGTTTGCCAGTATCTTCTGTACTCTGATGGCTATAAGCCACAAATAACAGCTTTGGACAGCTGCGGTGGTAGTAGAACATTACACAGCCTAAATATAGACTGAGCCTACTTGGGATGGCATCTGGCATGCACAGATGTTTGCCTGTGTGAAAATGTGATTAAAATATGCCAAGATGTTCCAAGATAGAAATGTCCCTAGTAGGACATAGCACATTCTGCAAACTGAAAAAAAAATGTTTTTCTGTTAACCCATTTTTCATTTTTGTTGTTGGGGGCTTTAAGCAATGCTGCACATTGAACGTTTGCATAAAGCTTAAAACGAAGAAAAATGCACTGTTCTGTGTAAGAGTTTCATACAGTTTCACTTTAATTTCAGAAACACTGGGTTGATAGTTTTTTTCTGGAAAGAGGGCATGTATCTTTTAGTAAGGCGATTACTGTAGATTGACATCGGTGTTCCAAATGACACTTATCGTCTCGGGCCCAGGGAAATAGGGGGCCCAGAATTGCGTCCCCATTACATTGTATGTATTGGGTAGGGGGCGTTCCTGGTCTCAAGCTCAAGCTTGTGTTCATGAGTGGAGAGAGGCAATGCAGCCTTCGTGTCTATGGTACATAGTGCCGCAGCAGAACTGTTTACAGCCATTTATTTTAGACCAGTCTTTCGTGTTTGTCACCAATGCGAGGCATAAACTATGTTGTTGAAACTGCCGAACTAAATGAATAACTAGCTTAAAGAAACTATCCACCTGTATCACTAGACTATATGATGACCACAGAGGCAATGGCTTGTTTCTCCTCTCCTTGTGCTCCTCTACAAGTTGGCTTGCAGTAAAACGTGCAGACAATGTTATGTTCACATTAATGATTATGATTTCAGAAATGGTAAAGTTCACATCCAGATTCAACAAACGACTCCACTGAATCCCATCTGTATGATATTGTGGAGGGCCCCACCACAACCACATTACCCTCCCATGGGTAAAGTCACAGGTCTATGCTAGTCTGTCCGGTCTATAAAATTGACAACTGGGATAATGATCACGACACATGTTACTGGAAAGAAAACTGGATGAGGTTTAATGTATGGCATAGCTCTAAGGATACAGTTGTCAAAAACATTGAACAAGTCAACACAACACAGCACACTACACTACACAACACAACACACGATGGACTGATGCATTAGAACCAGTGGAAGTGCCTAATTGTATGATGCATCATTTACAATGCATGAACAGTTGAAATGAAGGGGTGCTAGGTCCTCTGTCATGGACATTGGTGCTACGAGGGATGGGAATCGTTAAGGATTTCATGATTCCAAGTCAAGTCAAGTCAAGTCAAGTCAAGTTTTATTGTCAATTTATTTACATGCACTGGTCATACAAAGAATTTGAAATTACGTTTCTTGCTCTCCCATGCAGACATAGACTAATCTAGGTAAGGACATAGACAGTATAGACATAGACAGTACTCATACATTCCGGTTCCCTTATCAATTCTTCGAAACGATTTGCTTCCTTTGTGGAAATTAAATAAACTATTAATTATTGATATAGACGGGTTTTCATAGACCAATTATAATCAAAATTTGCATATGTAGCCTACCAGCTGTACCCACCAGAGGACAACAGTGTGCCAAGTTTATACAGACGTCAAAGAAAAGCACCACACAAATGTTGGCCATGAGAAGTCATGGTGTGTATGCGCAGTACATGCACTGTGCTTCAATAACACAATGTCTGTCTGTTAGAAGCGACTCTGTGGTCAGCTGGGGCCACGTGTGAAAGTCCAAAGGAATGCAGGTTTGAATTAACAGTCACTGCAGTAAAGTGTGAGCTGTTATTCAGTGTTATTCAGAGGCTTGTAGACCTCTGCTGTCTGATACGTTAGCGATGTTTTGCAAAACTGCACACACACAACATGTTCAGGAAACGGTGGATATTGGTGTCGAGTCAAGATCAAAGGTCTTTTTTTGCCATCAGTTAAAATCTGTAAGATTACTTCAAACCAATTTTAAAATACTGTAAAACTTAAGTACACAGTTCAGTGTTAATTCAACACTTAGAGTCCATTTAACATCTTCTAGAGTGCATTTGGTCCCAGAGTACTCCCTGAATGTTGAATTAACACTGCATTTCCTAGTGTGTGGACTGTGGACATCCCTGCTCATTGTCCAAGTCGAACATGAGCATACACGCTGTCCTCCGTGTCCACAGGTGAAGTCTTGTGAGGTCTGGGGTCCACAGCAGGTAAGTCATGTGACTCCTCACCACTCTTATCTTCTGGCTGCTCTCTCAGTCTCCTCATGACACACACGTCAGCATACACCAACTCAGCAGGCTCAGTGCATGAGTCTATGAGATATTATTTCAAAATCCAAAAGTATAATTTCAATATAGATTTTACAATATCACATTTCAAGTATATATAAATAGAAATATTTAGTGTGTGTAGATATACTGTACATTTCAATAGGCCTATACAGTATGACTGAAATCACAGTCATCATTGTTAAAGTAACACTAATGCTATTTACAGGTGGGATGGGAATTAATTCGATTTATTACCTTTAATTAATTGTAATTAAGGCTCAGAGCCAGGGCCGCTGCTAAGGTTTTGAAGGCCCTAAGCATAACTGGTCAGGACAGGAGGCATAATTAAATAATAAAAATAACAATAGGTCTACATATTTTAGTTCATCTCAATTTAGGAGGCCCCAATTTTGGGGGCAAAGTGGTTGAGGCCCTAAGCGCTCTGCTTACTCTGCTTATGCCTAGCAGCAGCCCTGCTCAGAGCGTTGGCCTATGGGCACAGGCACGGTTTGAAAGACAACTGGTTGTTCTCATCAACAATCTTTGGATACATTATTCATCGCGGCCAGACTAAATTACACATCCAATCTCACGTTTAGGCTGGCTTATCAGGCCATGTGCCTCTTGTTTATAATATCCTTGGTCTATTTAAATCAGTGCTTCACAAATAAAATGTCTGACAGCCACAGTACACCGATCGCTGTTGGTTCTAGTGTGTCTTTTTCTCTGTTGTACTACCTGGGCCTCGTTTCCCGATAACGATGGTTCTTAGCCTTACGTGTGTCGTTAACCAGTGATCCTACGAATGTTCTTAGATTTCCTACGACTGTTTCCCAAAGACACTCGTACATGAACGCGCGTGCACAGCCTCTAAGATCATTCGTAGGGTCGCTCTTAAGGATCGCTGTCCACATATGTGGTGCTGAAGTGTCCTCGGAGTGAACTGCGCCGTCATCTGCTGCTAAACCATTTACAAAAAGTAAGGCGTGTGTAAGTGTCAAAAGTTGCTCTCCATAAAAGGTGGACTACATTTGTAGCAGTTTGCAACTATTGACAGGAGTTATTGTTGGCAAATGAAATAAAATGCACACAAACAATGAAATCATGCAAAACTCCCAACTGACGGTAATAACCATGAGCTACGCCGTTAAGACCCAGATAAAGCGCGTGCAGTTGGCTACTGCAGCTTAATATTTAAGAAGACAAGTAGGCCTAGTTGGAGTTCCAAATTGGGATGCGCAAAGTTACAACCTCAAGGCGTTCAAGGCTTGACAACTGTCGGGAGCACGTCAGCATGCTGTTATGAAAAACAATGTCCATCAAAATTGACACATCCCCTCGCTGCCTTTTTGTTATTGCTTAGCCTACTAGAGTCGGAATAGGGAGAGCAGAGCTTGGCACATGTGGTGAGCGGTGCGCAAAGTACCGCGCGCTCAAGGCTTTCACAACTGTGAGGACATTTTTGCACGGCAGTCTGCTGTTATTAAAACAAAAAATCTACACGAATCCCCATCGCTGCCTTTTTTTGTCATAGCTTACCCTTCGCCTACAACTATCATGTATTTCCTGCGTCGCCTTCCCTTTCTTAGGCTAGCCTACTTGAAAATGAAAGAGGGTGCAACAACTCGCTGACCATTTTTCTTTAAAAAATATAAAATAAATAAAGTTTCGGAAGTGGCCTTCCGACATCAACACTCTTGTCTCTGGTTGCCGAAGCCCCTTATTCATTTTGCCTTGTTCTTGTTCATGAAGCACCCACACAAATTATGATTGATCACAGTTTAATTATGCCCAGGTTCATCAAACACAGTCAAACTATTTTACTACCTGTAAAATATTTCCAAACACATTGCTTTTATTTTATAGGCCTACACATCCACAATTAATGTTACCTTCTTATTTTCGTTGCAGTGTCAACTGTGCTGCCATGATATTTACACTCCCGTCTTAAAACATCAACTTGAAGCGCAAGTTTCCTCTTTTCCTATGGGTGTCTCCACTGTGCCATGCCGCTAGCGTCTTATAACAGCAATCTTATGTGCAGATTTCTTCTTTTCCCTTCATATCCTGTGGGTGTCTCCACTGTGCCATGCCGCTACGATCAATCTTAGCGCGTTAAGACTACTCTAGACCACTCGTGGATTGCTCTTAGAGTTACGTGTCAACCTGCGATGGTTCTTTGCTAAGTTGGCTTTGGGAAACACTCCGTGAGCTCTACGATGGTGTTACGTGTGAACTTAAGTAGCACGTAGCGTTAAGTAGTACTTAAGGCCCTTTCGGAAACGAGGCCCAGGTTGGTGTGAACGTGCTCTTCTCTGGTACAAGATTACTCCACATAGGCCTACAGCAAACACTATCAAGACAGCCACCAATACGCTCAATGTATCTAGATAATAATGCAAATAAATAAATAATAAAAAATATGTAAATAAATTATAAATTAAATTCAATAAAAATAATTAAAATAATATCTACGGGAAATAATGTACCGTATTTCCAAACTCTGTATTTCCAAATCATCATACTGTAACTGTTTATCAACAACAACAGCAACAACAACAACAACAACAACAACAAAAATAATAGCTATGTTAAATCAAAAACAATCCATTTTTATTGAAATTAAAAATTAGACTTACCAACATGTGCTGCAGTCTGATTGGGTTCTGCAGTAATAGGAGTCGGGGTCAGTGTGGTAGTAGTCATGTACACATCTATAGGCTACATATGTGGAGTACTGGGGCCTATACTACAAAGCTGGCTCAGGATAAGTTAAAGGGACACTGTGTGAGATTTTTAGTTGTTTATTTCCAGAATTCATGCTGCCCATTCACTAATGTTACCTTTTTCATGAATACTTACCACCACCATCAAATTCTAAGTATTCACTATGACTGGAAAAATTGCACTTTTCATACATGAAAAGGGGGATCTTCTCCATGGTCCGCCATTTTGAATTTCCAAAAATAGCCATTTTTAGCTGCAAAAATGACTGTACTTGGACCACACTAGAAAATATTTGTTTATTACTTAGTAAAATGTCATGTAAAGATCAAATTTGGCAATAGGCAGCCCCGTTTCAATGATCAGCATAGTTGCAGTACCTTTTTTGACCATTTCCTGCACAGTGTCCCTTTAAGGTTAAGTTAAGAGGTAAATCATCTAATACAAGAGCTTTTCTTAAGAAAATTAGGATTCCATGCTCTCCTATGATTTAGGCCTACCTCTAAACTTAGCCTTAACTTATCCTGAACCAGCTTTGTAGTATAGGCCTATGCCCCTAATCTGAAAGCATTTGTCTTTGTAAAAGCTGGAGCCAATTTATAAAACAGAGAATGCACACAATTTATGTCTTGCTTTTTTTCCGGAAGGCCGTAAGAAGAAGATGAAAAGCAATGGTCCCATTTAGAAAGCAAATTAAACTGGATGTTAAATGTATGTGTGTATGTATCTACATTAAGTACATTCAGGATTTTTAAAATCAGTAAATAATTATATTATTCTGTTACTATTACAAAAAACTTAAACACTTCCCATTCAATTTTTTTTTATTTTATAAAGGGTGTAATATTTAAGTATTTTAATATTAAATATTTAGTATAACTGTTAAACACATGATGTAATATATTAATATATTAATATATAAACACATTTACCGTGAATTATCAGATGAATTGTGATGTTTGCAACAATATCCCCTTCAGTTTTACTGATGATTTGTACTTTGTAGGTTCCTTCATCTTCTTTTGTCGATGGGTTTATCATTATTGTTCCATTCGGTGCAATGAAGCTCCATCTACCTCTGATTGATGACAACTCCTCAAAGAAAAGAAGTTTTTCTTTTTTGTACCTTAGAATTGCTTTTTCACTATTCTGCATTACTTTCTTTAAAACTAGTTCACATCTAGAGGAACTGGCCAGCACCTGTAGATACAGTGGTTGCCCTGGTACCCCATGACATGTAGCAGACTGAGTAGCAGTGCAGACCAACCCAGCTCCTAAAGCAACAACAAAAATGTCTCAATGTCATCAAGGAGCTTCAGGTTTAGGCAAAGGACGCGCTCAACTTCTTGGAAAAACGAAAGTCTTTGGGTGCGCGATAAAATGGATCAACTTAAGGAAGAAAAATCCGCACTCACAAACTGCGTCTCGTTATTTATTTATATTACCACCATATCCAAAAAGCAAACACGTTTTGGCTATCAAGCCTTCATCAGTGCGTGGTACCATCAAGGAGCTTCAGAACACTTTTACAAACTTTTTTCTAAACATTTTTAAAATGTTTTTTAGAATTATATATGTCATATATTATGTATATATAATATTCTCTGCATATCATAATATACATTAGGATAATAATGTGATACGAATGTATAAAATATGATGAAAAATATAAGTAACTCAATGGTAAAATAGTAGTGCCATTTTCCTCATCATTAACATTTTGACTTTTGACAATCAATAGGCCTACCATAATACATTTCACATGAAGAGTTATGTAGCCTAATAGCTAAGATTTGTCCAAAAATCTGAAATATTTTCATTATCCTTCTTACCAACTGAAACTCTTGATAACATCAGCAAGAAAAGAACAAACATCATAAATGTTCACACAGTGGTCCTTGTTTGATCTCAACTTTAAGAAACGTAAAGCCCTTTATTGTCTACTTATTTCCCATCATGCAACAGCCTATTGCTCTCAAGGTTGCAGAGAGACATCAAGCTTTACTGAGAGTGAAAAAGATGAAAAAAGGCTTGACGCCTGTGACGCCTGTGGCTGACTCTGTGTGATGTCGTCTACAAGAGGCAGTGTGGTTATTTACTCAAAATGTTTTTTTTTTGTTTGTTTGTTTATCTTTCAGAATAGGAAAGGGTCTGTAAAAAGGGTTATGTGGTTGAGCACAATGTCCAGAAATATTCTGTGATATCCTACATAAATCTTGGTTTGGCAAATCACCATTCTCCCCACTTGCTTTTTAAATGGGGTTGTGGGGGAATATAGTAGGACTACCACCTACAGAACTTAAAAAATATACTTAATCAAGTTGTCTGTGATATATTCAACATATTATCCAATACAAAAAGTTACTGGTTTTTCAAAGTGGGCATGATGTTGATTAACGGTTTGGAATATTTGGAATATGTTAAGAGATGTCAAATAAACAAACCCATGCAAAGAGCCAATCCTACCGGGGCCTCCGGGCGATGCCCATCAACCCCACCAGCACCCCCCCCCCAAGTGCCCCGCCCCCATATCGTGCCCCGCCCCTGGCAAAAGATAGCAAAATCAGCGGAAAAAATGCTATAACTGCTAATAAAAATCGCCAATGCCATGTTATTATTGCGATGATGTGGTAAACAAGAAGGAAGTTGTCCTGTATTGTTATTTTGGTCCAGCCACCCTGTATATAGGCTGTTGGGAATAAGACTGTAAACAATAGGCTATCATGTATCTGATATACAGTATGTGTGTGGGTAAAGACATCAGCAAAATGTAATGTAATGTAATGTAATCTTAAATATTTAATCAAATGTTGTCTTTGTTGCTGAAGGCCTGGGTTGCTACTTTGGTCCAGCCGCCCTTATTATATGGGCAGTTGGGAACTTGGGATCATCGCAGGAGCTCCACCATGACTCTGACTTACTCTGGACTACAGTATATGTCATGGAATTACTTTTTGTTCTTCATCTCGTTAAGACATGCCCCCTGTTGTAAATTATTTGTTACCAGAATAGTAATAACAAAGTCACCAATTGTATATAATGTCATAGTCTTTCCAATGACTATTACAACTTCCCACAGGGGGAACGGCATGCATTATGAAACTACCCTGACCATTACCTGAATAGTCCATTGTGTACTGTGAAAGGCTAAATTGTTTTTTTTTTTTCATGAATATTTACCACCATCAAGTATTCATGGATGCCATTGACATATTGAGATAGAATAATGAATGAAAGACTAAAATTGTTAATTTTCCCTAGCAGTTCTGGTCATCTCAATTTCGATGTATTTCAGGGCTTTTTAAGCCTCCGGTGGCCCAAGCCCACTCGATTGTTTTTAACTCGTTTCATTGCTATTGTGCTCACCTTGGCTGTGGCTTTGTTCAAGGAAGCAGGACCTAACTTAGCTGAGTGACTTACTAAATGCTGTGCAGAGTGTGTTTATAGAAAACATTTACTGTTAGGTTTCAGAGAATGGAAAGAGCAGAGGTAATTGCACCAGTTGATTAGTCATACTGCATAATAACATGTAAACACACACACACACACACACACACACACACACACACACACACACACACACACACACACACACACACACACACACACACACACACACACACACACACACACACACACACACACACCCTGTGTGCAGCTCCATAGCACCACCTGGTGGTTGTAAGTCCCACCACAAGTCCCATCGTAACAATTCCCAACATAATCTTGATTACAAATCACTGACAGGTAGCTTGTTTCTTTATGAAAATATTCAACTCACATGATGTGTAGAATGTAAAACCCAAACTCACGGCTTATAAATCTCAGTAATTTTAGAGAAGAAATGCGTAGGGAATTTCAGTGTCAGTTCATATTATAGTTTAAAATCACTAAAGGAATCCCATTCGTGTTTATTGTATAATATGATGTCCTTTTGCAGTATGTCAATGCCTAGCTAAACGTTTATTACATATTTATAAGCACTCATACTAATCAACACAACTCTTTTTTCTACCACATGAATAGCTGCCTTTTGCTCTCATTCCTATCTTAACATTGACCAGCCAGACCTCTCTGATGAACGACTTTGCTAACGGCCGGTGAGTACAGTGGTTACGTGAACAAACATCTGTGATAAGAAATATAAAGATGTACAACGATAATTAGCCTAAATGCAGATACATTAATTAACACTATTAATACAGTCTAATAGAGCCATGAGCACACACAGACACACATGCGCATGAGACATACTGTAGGCCTATACACACACCCACGCATGTGGATACGCACTTGCACACACACGCAGCCACGCACGCACACACACACACACACACACACACACACACACACACACACACACACACACACACACACACACACACACACACACACACACACACACACACACACACACACACTTTTCTAATATGGTAATATATTAGACTATGTATTATAAAGCTTTTTGATTCTTTGCATCTTGAATCTAAATACAGTAAAGACAAAAAAAACTGGATGAAACTGCAGATATATTTCTGAGACCATCTCAAAGCCAACTTCCATTGTATATTCTAGTGCAAAAGGCATGACTAGCGACTCGCAGCATTGTGCTAAATATACAGTCTTAAAGGAGTAGTCCGGTGTGAAATGGTTTACGTTGTGTCAATATGTGATGCTGAGCGCTGACGTTTGCCTCATACCTCGCATCCAAAGGTCCCCTGCATTCCGAAATCCGAGTGGTAGGCGGGACCCCGCGAGCTAGGTGAAATGCAGCTTCTGTCGGGAGGTCCTGGCACCTGTGTTAGCCATGGGGCTAAATCTTTACTTTACACCCATTTACGAGGCTCAAAGTTGCAAAAATGTTGATCCCGTAGTGTCGGGTGGTTGTTGACATGTAAATCCAGGCACTGAGAAGTTTGATAGTGCACCGTTGTTTTAACTACAATTACGTTTTTGAAGGCTGCGCCTCGGAGGACTCTGCCGGGCGCCGCCATCTTTTTTTCTAGTCGCGATACGTCAATAGGTCATGTGATACATCACGTGGTTATTGGACTGCAGTCGGAGACCGTCTAAAACTTCAGCTTCAGCGACAAAACACCCATTGTATATAAAAAAAATTTAAAAAAACCTATAAGTACTGTAATATTTTGTCGCTGAAGCTGAAGTCAGTTTTAGACGGTCTCCGACTGCAGTAAAGTAAAGATTTAGCCCCATGGCTAACACAGGTGCCAGGACCTCCCGACAGAAGCTGCATTTCACCTAGCTCGCGGGGTCCCGCCTACCACTCGGATTTCGGAATGCAGGGGACCTTTGGATGCGAGGTATGAGGCAAACGTCAGCGCTCAGCATCACATATTGACACAACGTAAACCATTTCACACCGGACTACTCCTTTAACATTAAATTAGGGCAACAGCAGTAGCAAATGGATACTACAGTGGTGGTAGCGATGATGTGATGATGATGATGATGATGATGATGATGTTATGGAGCTGTGATTCTTTTATTCTTTTGCTGCTAAAACACCACTACCTTTTTCAACCTTTTCCTTTCTTATTAATGTATTTATTTAGACAATTAGTAACATTTCTACTTTTGTAAAATTTCTAATCTATATCTACCTTACATTCCCCCTTCTTTTTAACCCTCTGGTCCTCTGATTGTGTGTATGTTGTCTATTTTTGTACACCTTGAGTGTGCGATACTGCTGCAACACATGCATTTCCCCATTGCTGTTGGATAATAATGGGCATAGAGCTACTTACTTACGTATTATGCACAAGCAGATGGTAGCCACCACACAGAGAATTTAAAACAATCAATTTCCTTCATGCCACCCAACACCCCTTATGCGGTTGCGTGTGGTTCTTGGTAAAGAGACCCCACCTTTTATTACTTCTCTATGATGCCCTGAAGGCCCTTAACTATAGGCTGCATTACCTCCTTTGTCCATGTGGGGCAGTATCGGGGTCTGTTTTATCCAGCCCTCAATATACTGTATGTTGTGCGGTTTCAAATGAAATATTACATGTTTTGTAAGGAAATCTTCATTAAGTTAAGTGGAATTAATGAAGTGAAATTAAGTTATATTTTAAGGGCACCTAGTGAAGGTGGAGTCTGTTGTAAAGGTGATCGGCCTCAATATAGGCCTTATTGGCCCTTAAAGCTTCAAATGACCGTATAAACAATGTGTAATGTGTAGTGTTATGGGTTAAAGTTTCATACAGTTTCACTGTTATTTCAGAAAAATTGGTTAATAGTTCTTTTTTCCAAGAAGAAGGTATGTTTGTAATATTTCCAGTAAGGGGGTTATTAGTTTGACATCTGTGTTCAAAATGACACTTGCGTCTGACAACCATTGACGCACGTATACTGAATTAGCTGACATAAAAGCAGGTGCCGAGAATACTGCAGCACATTAAAGTGCAACCAAACATGTTCCACTCACTAGACCAAGCCATTATGACAAGTTTGTATGCAATGCAGTATAAACCACTTTCGACCTCAAAACAAGTAATAGACACATACAAGCTACATATTGTCACCAATAAATGGTAGCCTATCTTCGCTGCATCAGAAAAAGACACAGAGACGCAAAGAGCCAAAGATAACAGACAATTTTCACACCGTCTACACACGCTCACTCTGTAGGTAGACTTCATAAGCTCATTGGGTATGTTCAAAAAACAAAAGTATTTTCGCACATGTAGGCCTACAGCATGTGCCTTAGACGTTGCCATTTTGGTGTAATGGTTGCTCGTCATCACTGCAGAAATTAAAATAGAGAAGCAGATTCAACTCTGTTTCGCTTCCCACAGTATGCCCTCACCCCCTGCAACCCCCTGATAGAGGTTACAAAGTATGCAATAACATTTAAAAATGTGTACTTAGGTATGTACAGTCAGTGTAAGAACTTAGCATTAGGCCTACATATTGATTCAGACTTACGTCTGACAATTATTGATGTACATATCTGAATTAGCTGACAAAAGCTGCGTAAAAGCAGGTGCCGAGAAGACTGCAGCACACAGAAGTGCAACCACACCATTACGACAAATACAGTATGTAGACAAACCACCTCTGACCTCAAAAACAAAGAATAGACACGTAGAGGCCTACATTAACTCCGCTTCGCATTGTGCTACAACCTTCTACAGCACTAACTCGCAGCCTCTCATGACTTATTGCTTTAATGTGGCATCTTCGCTGCGTAGGAAAAAGACAGAGACACAAACAACTCGAGGTAGCCTGCATAAACCCAGTCTACCCGCACTGTAAGTTGTTGACTTTATTAGGTCATCTGTACCTTCAAAAGAACTTGCGAGACGAGTTTTGCACCTGTAGACCTACAGAATGTGTGTGAGACTTTTCCATTTGGGTGTAATGGTTTCTCGTCATAGCTACAGAAATGGCAATAGTGAGACAGAGACACAGCTGCGTTTAGCTTCCCACAGAAAGCCTTCACCATCTGCAAACCCCTGCAGTTCACCTCACCCCCTTTCATGCACAGCAATCGACTGATCAAGTACAAATTCATTCAATGTCCATATTTGCAGTGTCTGTGCTGTGTGCATATAATGTCTGAAATATGCATCAATGCATCCGTGCAATTCAGACATTTTGAAAAGTCAAGCACCAAAAATTGTTCAGAAGAATTATTATCTAATGATAACGGGTTGTGCCTATTGCCTTTGTCTGAAATAAGATTTATGCAAAAGACAAAGATGAAATTGTCAGAAATTCATTTATTTAAACGTTAACAGAAGCTAGTGTGAATATCAATATCATTTTAAAACACTAAATGATATCATAGCATAGGCCTACGAATGAGCATAGACAATGTTACATCCAAGGTTAATAAAAGTAAAAGTAAATGAGCATGATATATACAGGCAAGTTTATGCTTCTTTGTTCAGACACTTTTTAAAATTTGGCACAGTGTACTGTACCTTTGGGATAGGTGTGCACAGTGCACGTACACGTACACAGTAATACATGTTGATAGGCCTACATGTAGTTACAGTACAACACCACACAGCACTGACAAGCTTTTTTGGGTATATACTGTTTGTGGGAATACACACCAACAAATAACAATCTGTTAATTGAATTAAGATGATTATACAGACTTCTAGCATGTAGGTAAAGTAGCAATAACGTCCGGAAGAAGATGAGGAAAAATGAACCATGATGTACAGTACTTTCCTATTTCAGTAAATGCAGGAGCGTGATGGTGTTGTTTCTTCTTCACGTCCCTAAACAACAACAGGTAATGAAACAAAACAGATACTGTACAGGAACAGGCACTGAAGAAATGAGACAAAACAAATGGCAAAATAAATGGCTTAAAGGCCCAACAAGCAAGTCTGAATACTTCCTTTCAACAGTTCCTCAGGTTTTTCCATGAACGACTTTGTCTACCCATGGTATCTTCCTGAATATCCACTGTCATTGAAGTCTACATCTACAGTATTTGTAATGTTCTTGTGATGTACTACTACTACTACTACTACTACTACTTCTTCTACTACTACTTCTTCTACTACTACTACTGCTACTACTGCTACTACCACTATGACTACTACTATTAATAAAAGTAAGAATGATAATGACATTGCTATTAGTAATGTTGTTTTACACAGTGTTAATACAGTGTTAATTCAACACTTGAAGAGTTAATTTAACATCCTAGATTGTATTTGGTCCCCTTTTTTACTGTGTGGCACCTCGTGTTACTTTGCAGTAGATCATGTCATCGTCTGGAGTCGTCATACTGAAAAGAGAAGAGAGAGAGAGAGAGAGAGAGAGAGAGAGAGAGAGAGAGAGAGAGAGAGAGAGAGAGAGAGACAGAGACAGAGACAGAGACAGAGACAGAGAGAACTTTATGTGGAAAAGAACCAACATGGTACAACAACCGAACATTGTACACGTAAGTGCAGATAACTGCAGCTGCAATTAGAACAACAGTGGACTACTGTGGTGCAATCTTGCCTTCTCAAAACATAGGCCCCTACCTGTTAGAGGCCTGAGTGTCACTTGTAGCTGTGAAAATACACAAACAGTGTGACTCTGTCTTTCTCTTTCTGTATTAAGTGTATGACAGAACACACACACACACACACACACACACACACACACACACACACACACCTCTAATAAGTCTGGCTTCACTGTAGACAATGTCTATTTCAGAAGTTTCTCTCGTCTCCCTGGAAGAGAAGAAAGACAGTGTGTGAGGGAGTGTTTAGGATAAAGCTACGTTCACACACGTCGCTGCTAGTTACTAGCTTCTCGCTCACTCGCCTAGTCGCCACTTGCTCATGGAACGTTTGCTAAACATTCCCACGGTTTTAACTGCCAATGCACAGGCGAGAAGTACCCAGCTCTGAATTTCAATTGGTTACTCGCTTACTTGCCTCACTCGAAGTTACAATATTTTCAACTTGGAATCCGCCCACATCGCATCGCTTGTACACTCCTCGCCTCCTCGTCTAGCTGGAACACATAAACATTCTATTGACTTCATTCGCTGAGCGAGTAACTAGCATCGACGTGTGTGAACGAGGCTTTACATTAAAGGGGTATGTCACTATTTTGGGGCTTAATACAGTTAAAATTGTTGGCTCGGGTTTATAAAGGTGGCCAAGTGTCTTATTTTTCATGTTAAGCGTTGTCTTGCTTTAAGACAAGTTAAAAGGAGCATGTCGCTAAGCTAGTGAAAGTCAATGGATCCGTGTAGCAGCGGATCCATTGACTTTCACTAGCTTAGCGACATGCTCCCTCTTTTAACTTGTCTTAAAGCAAGAGTAACAGGGTGGTGTTACACATTCGCTCTATGACTACGCCAATCTCGGTGGGCGAGACAGCCATATCAGTATTTATATTAAAACAACTCCCCACACAGGATCAGATAAGAACAGACAGAGATAAGGCGGTCCCATATTACTTTTGTTTATTTTCAGTTCTCACACTTCAGGATTATTGGCATCACTCAAGACATGTAGGTCCTTCATAAAAGGAACATGTGTAAAATGGCCGACATGGCTGGTTCAATTGTTAATTCATCAAAGTTGCAATAAATACATGACAGGCAGTTCAACAACATGCAAATCAAACTACACAGCAAGCAGAAATAGAAATAAAACTCAAAGGGAAAGAAAATGCAAAGGAAACAAAACATGCAAGTAGTTGTTTGATTCCTGTCAGTGGCGGAACAATTGCATATTGGGCCCCAGGGCAAGACACTTGAAGGGCCCTCCATACGGCCTGCCCTGGTCACAATAGGGCCCCACTACCAATACAGGAGGGCCCTGGGCCCAGGGGCAGATGCCCTGCTTGCCCTCCCTATATCTCCGCCCCTGATTCCTGTAGTTTACACTGCAACACACACAAGGATGATCTGTGTGTCATATAGCCATTGCATTTTAAATGCTCATCATACCTGGCCACTACACATTGAAATGAATAAGAAAAACCACCCTGAAGGGGGGTTGCCAAAACAGAGCATGCAGAGTGGATGGAGCGACCCAAACCCAATGGCAACAGAACAGCGACTCCTCCACTGCAAATGATGGCGAGTAGCGAGCACACTGCTCAACATGGCCGACACTCAAACTTGCCACTTCAGCAGTAGTCAGCTGCATTCAGTCATCCAGTATGCCATGTTCACCACAGAAACTGACACTGGGAAGTTAAGTGCTCAACCACGGAGCAAGCAATCATCAAGGGAGTGAGCCCAAGTTGCAGGCCTCTTAGCAACTCAGCTCCAAGCTAACTGGAGTCCTGGTGCCAGCCACCACACAGGTGCTCGGCCACAACAGTACAGCAGGGAGGAGAGGGGCCCAGTCACATGCAATACTCATGAACGGCGTGACGTTTTCCATGTGCGTTACGCCCATTTGTGGGGGAAAACAGGCAATGTAAGTCAATTGGTGGTGTTGGGGTTTAATCAACGAAAGATAAGGACCTTTAGAGATAGCGTTGTTCACGCGCAACATGCCGAAAACGTGTTGTGTTGCCGGCTGTTCAAATAATATTGCCAAACAGCCGTGACTGAAGCATGTACTGTGTTCATTTAGGGTAGCCGATAGCATGTAAGTTGATGAGACATTCGGTTTGTTTTCACCCATAAAGGGGCGTAACGCACATTTAGGAGCAAAGTACCCGGATGGTCGTTCATGAGTATGGGTACTTTTATGCCACAATAAAAGTCCTGCCAGTAATGAGCCAGCCAATCCCAGACAAAGGAGGAAAGCACAAGTCAGATTAAGAGGTGGAACCCAATCTGCCACACAAGACAACGGCTTACATGAAAAATAAGACACTTTATCACCTTTATAAACCATGGCCAACAATTTTAACTATATTAAGTCCCAAAATAGTGGCATACCCCTTTAACTGTGAAATCGAGACCACATGCCAGGCGGAATCAAGATTTTGCTTGACTCGCTCCATTCACTCCCATTCAAAATTGTGTTACAGCCCCATGGATCAGAAGTAGATCGGCGTGACTTAGGTGCCCCATTGGCCATTGAAACAGGTTAAAGAACACATATACAAATGTTGTTTTCATGTAAGGTTTCTGGTAAATGGACCCTTTTTCAGACTTGATAAACATAGAACGCATACCCACCAATCCTGGTTGAAGCAGACTTTCTCGTCTTCTATTTGTCTACCAATAGACCAAATAGCCCAAAAACCTAACCCTAAACCCTTAAGCTTCTGTTATACTCGTTGTTACTAGGCATAAGTCCGTGCATCATTGGCACACGCCGTCACGTGACCCAAAATGACATCATGTCCCCGTCGAAAGCTCAAAATTCTTGGCAGGGCGCGAATTTGTGTGCAGGAGAATTTGTCTGACGTGGTGCAAAGTCTACCATCAGGAAGTAGGCAGAAAGAGCAGATGACGACAGTGACCTCGAAAGAGTAGTGTAGTAGCCTATTCAGCAACTGGACAACAGGACCCTATATCATTTTGAGGATAATACAATGTCTTCCTAAAATGTTGTTCTGTGAAGCAATTGTTTACTTTGTTCAGTAAAGCACATTGTGTTTCGCGATCTATTTGCAAAACTCTGCAGCCAGAACAATGCTCTCACACGGTCTTGGAATGATTTGGCAATGTAGGCCTAGGCTATAACAAAAATCTGTTTTATTATGATAAGTCACAAGTCACACTTGCAGTAGACCTACAGCGTGTTGTGCTTGGCTATGTGTTTTTTCGCTGGACGCCCAACCATTTCTGCCATTTCTCTCATGAACAGCAGAGGACACACTTCCGAAAATAGAAAGCCAAATAGGGCCTGAGGCTCGCGTTGACTATGAATGGTCCGCCGCATTCAATGACGTCAATGTTTCAAGCCAAATGGTGCGAAGTACCCACGTGAAGTATGCCGAGCCCTTTAGGATCACTTCTGTAATGGCTTGGTAGCTCAATTCGGCGGGTAACTCATAATGACATGAAAGAGGCTACAGCTGCGCTAAATTATGAAACTATAGTATATCGAGGGTGTGGCTTCAAGTCTGTTGACATGATTTTGTTTTTTAAAGGTAGAACATACTATATCCAATCAGTGAACAGGAAGTACTTGTGAGTGATTATTTAAACTTGTGCTTATAGCTGTAGCTGTAGTGCTTGTCGCTAGGCTAATTGCATGATAAGTCTCAACAGCGCTTTAGCGATACAACATTCAATGAATCTCAGAATCTTGTTAAAGAGACTTACCTTTGTTTTCGAGGCTTTCTTTCATCTGCTGACACAAGGTAAAGTCATTGGAAGAAGGTGTCTTTAGGGAGTGATAGAAATTGATTTGAAAATGTATGACATTTAAGAGAAGCAGTCACCTTTTATGTATACTGGTGCGCTGTAAACAATCTCTGTTTCCTGAGCTTCCTCTGTCTCCCTGTGTGTGTGTGTGTGTGTGTGTGTGTGTGTGTGGTAGGGAGTTGGAGAGAACAGAGAGAGAGATAAAAATGACCATAAATAAATGTACATTTACGTTGGGACCTATTATTAGTTTACACTGCGAACGTAATGTTGACTTACAACTGTGTACTTGGCGATACACCTGATAGAAAAAAAGAGGAGGAAAGCATCAAGGGAATCAGTCTTACAACCAAACAAAGACACCATGCGCGTGCATACAGCCGATGGAATGAGAACATAAAAAGGTCACAAATAAAATATAAAAGTAAAGTTTAAAGACATCGTAGTGAATCTCACATATTTTACTCACCCTTCTTATTGGATTTTCTGCACAACACAACAGTCCCCCCAAGAACACAGAGTAAAACGATAGGGATAGGAATGAACATAGGAAGGACATTTGTCAATCTGTTAGAAGAAGAAGAATTTTCTGAAATGGAAGATATTGAGGCAGGTCAAATTGCATTGACAGTAGCCTAGAGTAACTTTATACAGAGTAATTACTGAATATATGGAGTATTATATAGAGTATTATACATATATAAAGATAGACTAATTACTGAATCGTTTAACCAAATTTGAATGACCATATTGTATTTCGTTATGTAGTCTATGTATTTGTTTTAATTGATTAATCAATTAATTACAAAAAAGACAGAACATGGCAGTTGTCTAAATTTGTACAAAAGCGGTAATTTCGTAGCCTTGCCAAATACATTACTGTTTTTTTATTATCTTGGGTAAAGATAGACCTACTGTTTGTTATTTTTATGTCTTGTCAATCACTTATACAGGTAGGCCTAAGCATGTACAGTATCAGTGGCTCACATGATGTGAACCCTACTGTAGAGTGTTAACTAATTAGCCTACTGTTAATTGTATAAATTAACTTTACAGATTTCAATAATTTACTTGTAAATCACTGGGGCACTGTGGCGCAGTGCGCTAAGCCCCACATGCATGGGCTTGCATGAAGACCCAGATCCAGCTTGGGTAATTACCCAACCCTGCCCCATCTCTCTCTCCCACATTCCCACGTTCTTCCTGCCATACTCTCCTGCCATACTTGTCTTATCTACAGGTAAGACAACCCCCCCCCCCCTCCAAAGCCCAAATCAAAGCTCTTTTGAACAATCATGAATCTAATATTAAAACTAATGTTTGCGGTAAATGTTACACCCTTTTGGTGTATAAAGTAGCAAACTGACTATATTTTTCTGTAACTTATACATATGAAATTATATAATTAACAAAAACAGGAGATTCAAGAAATATCTGGCTTTGAAGTTACTGGTGCATGACAATAATAGGGAATAAAGCTAGAAGTTATCCTTGGATTACAAACCATTTTTAATAAGCCAAAATAGTTATAGCCCTTACGACTGTAGTAAATTACCTGTGACTTGGAGAGTGGCTGAGTTTTCATTCCCGCATCTCACACTGTCAGTGGTGTGTGTCTTCTTCGAGTACACACAGCTGTAATTGCCGGAGCCTTCTCCTCTGATGTGTCTGAGGGTAAAATGGGCACCAGAACTCCCTTCAAACACCTTCTTCTTGACTCCAAGTCTATTCCTGCAAAGGTACATATGTAGGAATGTCTCTGTTGTAGACTCCAGAGCAGCACATTTGATATCCACAGTGTCTCCCTCCGACACAGAAGAATTTCTTATGAAAATCCTGGCATCCTCAAAATCTACAGGTAAGAAACAAACATTAGTGCATACACTCTGTTAAAATTAATACAAATTAACTAAGAAAGATTCATATATCATGAATAATTATGCAATTGCTGTTTGTAGCTTGAACTCATTTTTAAAACTGATTTGCGTAATACCTTTGACATGGACAAAGACAGACTTTTGTCCAACAGAAGTCACTTCACCCAGACTATATTTGGGTTTTGAGAAAACACAACTATAGTTTCCAGAGTCGTTTGGTCCAACATCCGCAAGCCAAAAAGTAGTCTCCTTTGAACCAACTAGTATTTCCATCCTGATTCCGAGTCCATCCTTGCAGAAGTACATGTGTGACTCACCCCTGTGGGTAACATTTTTCTGGACAATACACTTCAGTTTCACTGTATCTCCTTGCCATACTTCATGAGAGCTTGAGAATATGTCTGCCGCCCAAAAATCTGTAATTTAGGGTAATACTCTGTAAATTTGTAATTTAGGGTGAAAACTTTACTGCTTGTGAATGTACAAATACAGCTGTGATAGTGATGATTATTATGTGTATTATTATTATTTCGAAGAGAATCATTAGTAATAGTAGTAGTAGCAGTAGTTGATGTTGATGTCCATTTTCAGTGCTGAATATGCCCTTTCAAAAACTGATCACAATCATACAGGTAGTTCATAGGTGATATTTTGTGACATGTACTAGTTTCAGTCAATTACAAAATCCTTATAAGCACTTATCATAAAGAATGGCGTAAGTCAATTCCACATACCTGCCTGAGAGGAGAAGTCCAGAGTGGAGGTAAACACTTTGATAGAAAAAGACACCAGTGGTCAGAAGAACACATTTCAGTTGCAACTCTTGTTTTACTATTTTAAATTTGTTTGCCATGAAAATCTGCAATGTAATCTGTTTTGAGGTTATTATTATGTCATCTATGTGGAAATAGATATCAAAAAATAATTTACTTTGAAAAAAATGAATTGAATATAAAGCCATATATTCAAAAAAATCTTAGACAATTTCCCTTCAAGCCAGTTTTACACTGTACGACTTTTTGGCCGATTTTGCCAGGATTTGTCACTCGCACGACTTTTTGGGAGTCGGGCCTATTTCTTGCTCAATCGCAGGTCAATCGTGAGTCTCGCATCGTGTAGTGAACATGGGGTAACGACAAGGGATTTCGTCCCACGATCGTGCAACCGTAGGGTCGCAAGAACTTCGAAACTGTTTGAAATCCTGGTCTTGCCTCGTGAGTAAATTGCACAGTTAAAGCAGTGCTACGACCCGATTTGACACTACACATGCACATATGAATAGGGCCGTGCAATTCGCTCTTGAGCGCGTCCTCATCGCCACCTCAGGTACTCATGTTCCCTCTGCAGCACCGGGAAACATGCCCGTCGTGACGCACAGTGGGAGCATTCGGCTCGCATCCGACTGTCAACTCGTATAGTGTAAGGACGTGAGTTGTGAGATGTGAACTTTTACATTTTGAAATTCCCTCGTGCAGTGTGAGCAGGAGCTTACGGTAATACCAACGAGTGAAAATATTGCACAGTGTATGGCCGCCTTTAGGTATGACTCCTCAAGATCAACCTCTGATTTGAAATGTGAAAAAATAATCAAGCATTCCCCTACATAGAGAGACATGGCCTATTCTGACCTTTCGCAAATGACTGAAAACAAACATCAATGTTAATCACAATTGCAATATCTACCAAAGCTATAATATTCATTATATATTCATCATATAAGCTCTTACATACTTACAAACAATGGTCAGAATAGCCAGCGCGTACATCTTAGTTGTGCGTGCTGTGTGTGAATTTGGAGTTCCTTTGCAAGCAAGCAGTCGTGGTCTTTGAAGGTCTCCGCAGTCAGGAGGCAATCCAGTAAGTCATCATCTCACCACAGACTTCAAGATGGCGGGGAAAGACGACGTGTGATTGGCTGATTTTGACCAACTGAGCCTTTACCAGAAATTATCTTTAGCATCACCAAATGGGAACATATATGCATCCCTTGGGCCTTGCAGGAGCCGTACAACAGACTTTTGTTGGTTTTTACATGACCGGTTACACCTGTATGTGTCAAGCCTAGCCTTGCAAGCCAGACTTTCAGTCTGTCACGCTGTGGTTCAGAAAGCAGGTCTGTGGTTGGGACCAAACTAATACCATTCAAATAGCCTGTCCATGCTGACTGACCAAGCAGATCATCAGTGTTGAAAAGGGGGGAGGGGGGGGAGGTCAGGGATGGGGGGATGGCATTGTGATCTCAAGACAAAACGTTTCATTTTCAGCATTCTGACATTGGTGTTGAAGGATTACCTCCACCATGGATACACTAACCACAACTAAAATCTTTTACATTTTTATTTGTATTATTATTGAGGTGGTGGTTTGGTCTACGAAAGGCAACGAGGGTTCTGTACGTATATTATAGGGTAGTTAAAAACAAGGAATACTGTACAATCACCATAAATGTCAATAAGGCATTCAATCACTATACATGGCATAAGTAAGGCATATGTACTAGCTGGTACTGATCTAGTACGTGCGACTGGCAAAATGTGATTTTCTTTGCTATTTTGATAGAGTAGGTCTGCATATAATTATCTCTTTTTTTATACCTATTCCGTACCTGGCGCATACGTATCTGTACGACAGTCTCAGGAAGACGCTCCACTAGCTCTCCTCTCTCTATCCCTTACCTTATGTATGTTACATAACTTGTGGCATTGGGGTGGGGAACCTATGTCTCAAGGGCCATCTTATCCGATATAATTTTAATATTAGGTTATGTATTAGTATACTGTACCATCGGAGGAAGGGATTGAGGCGGCCTTTGAATGGAAAAAGGCCAAGTACTCCGAACTAGCTGCTGAGTGCCGGGAGGCGTGCTGGAAGACTACCATCTACCTAGTGGAGGTCGGATGCCGAGGCTTCAAGGGGTTTGTTGACCACACACCTCCTGAAGGATGTGGGAGTCACCGGAGGAAGGCTAAAGAAGGCAACAAAGGAAATGGCACAGGGGGCGGAAAAGGGGAGCTTTTGGCTCTGGCTGCGGAGGAAGGACAGGAACACCTAAACCCCAGAAAACAGCCACAGGGACAACATTTATCAGCTGCAGGGGGTGACAGGGAGACGTCCCTGTCACTGCTCCGCCACCATGAGACGTTCCGGGATTAAATGGGCGAAATGTTGGTGATGGGTGGTTCCCGGCTGATGACCCTGCAGCTGACCCATGGGCACCGGAGGAGGTGCGACAGGCAGCAATGCCCAGCAGGATGCAACACCTTCCTGTACAAATCCAGGTTAATAACCACTCACGAGCACTCAAAACTCCCTTAGATTTGTAATGCATTATAAGCTAGATGTACAGTTATTCATGACTGTTGATATACTCCATCATGAAGTGTTATGAGTGTAGTCATAATTCACATTACGATGCGCATTATAAGCTGTTATAAATGTGCTCATAATGCACTATAGATATGGGCTTCATAGAAAGTGTTGCCAAAGCTTGTACTACATTCAACACACGGTCAGGGGCCCCAATTTAGCTGGCTTAAACTCTTTGAAAATGAAATGACATTGAGGTTAATGACAACGATTAATAAAAAAAAGTCATTGAGTAATTAATCCTTGAATTAATCTAATTCGTACCAGCATTTATTAATCTATGTGAGGAGTACTTACAGATGGTGTAACTTCAATCTGCTCACTACCGTGCCGGGCCGCGGCAGCGTACCGTGATCATTACACCCTGTGGCCATTCGGAATGCGGGGGGCAGTATAGCACCGCTTTTGCAGAGCAGCGTCTGCCTGTGTCTGTTTGTGCTTCCGTCCTTGCCCGTCCCCCAGTTTTAGTAGTAGTAGAAATACAGTCAGCAAATTGCATGTTTTATTTAGCATTGGGCATTTGATAGGGCATTTGATAATAACACAAGTGTGAGCCCTAAACAAGACCACAATGTGAATTTAAACTCGACTTTTTTTCTGTCTTGCATTCACCGTCTCCCAATCCGTCCCTCACTTATTTCAGCACTATTCAAGCCAGGAACGGGTATCCTCAGGATACAGAGTTTGCATACCTACTACAATTTGAACCGGTAAAGACAATTAAAACCGAGTCAATCAGACAGGAACACCATTGTAATTAAGTGTGTCCCGTGACGCCAGCATGAGAGAGATCGAATTTTAAATTTGGCGACGACATTCTGTCTTCAAAACAATTTAGGACCATAGGCCTATTCAACCGTTTCCACAACCTCACTGATCACAGTTGCTTCATCTGTAATGCCAGGGCTAAGAATAACGAAAATAGCAAAACAGAGTATACTAATAAACCGTAATGGAGAGACTGAGGAGACATGAAATCAAGCGGCGGAGTTTCAAACCATTTTGAGTGGACCGATGTCGCTTGCTTGTGTAGCCCTATCAAGCAAGCCTGTCTGTCTCATTTGTGCGATGAGCAAAAAAACACAAATTGAACCACTCGTATAGTGTGAGTCAAACAGACATGAACAACATTGTAGCCTAATGAAGTAGTGCCCCGTCATGTCAGCATGAGAGAGGTGATTTTACATTTGGCGACGACATTCCGTCTTTAAAACTGGCGCATGCCGCTTCCCCTATTGCAGGTTATTACCTGATCTACACTGTCGTTACCACAAAAAACAAGGTAGCACAACTTAATACTATTACTAGCCTATATATCTGGTAGCCTAAATAGTAGGTTGAAGACTGGGGTATTATTGGTGCACTGTTTTTTTTTTTGCGAAGCAGAGTAATCTGCTTCAGTATAGCTCATTGTATGTTGATCCCTCCCTCAGTTTTAGGCTACAAGTGGAAAGAGTCAGCCAATTGCGCGTTGCACGTAACGTTGGGTATTTGATAATAACACAAGCGTGATCCCTAAACAAGACCGCCAGTCGACGGTGTTTTGTTTTCATAATTCTGTCCTGCATTCACCGTCTCAATTCCGCTCCTAACTTATAGGCTAAGTGATGTCTGTTAATTATTTCTGCACTACCTATTCAAGTCAGGAACGGATATCCTCAGGATAGCCTACGGACTAATAGGTTGAAGACGGTTTTTTTGTATTGGTGCTTGTGAACATTTCATCCTTTCAATGCGCTGTTGTGCGCGATCGACGGGATTCCGGTTAACTGGGGATGTGATGCACACATGACAATACATCTGTTACACCAGGTGTGGCTAATCATCTGTGATTAGGACTGCAAATTCAGTTGCTTCGGTGGAGATGCGAACCAACAGTATGACTGGGGAACTATGACTCCTTCGGAGGCTGGATAACCTGTCGCGCCACGACATGTCACAAAAGGCTGTGCAGTCCCGTGCACTGCACTGCACTGCACTGCTGTAACCCACCCCACAGACAAACATTCATGTTCTGAAAAGTTCAACACGTTCTGAACATTTTAGCCGCTTTGCATTAAGTTTTCGAGCAGACACTTGTCCACGGTGACGCAACATCGAAAGAGAAACGCTGTTCACAACCTAACTGAATAAAGATTTCATTTTTTTAAAAAACACAGCATTTCTATGAAAATGTGCTGGGTGACCACACTGCCTATGCCTATCCAGATGCACGTATAGTAACAACGAGAAAGAGAGGGAGAGACGGAGAGAGAGAGCGATTAGCGCGTATCTGTGTGTGTGTGTGTGTGTGTGTGTGTGTGTGTGTGTGTGTGTGTGTGTGTGTGTGTGTGTGTGTGTGTCGGGGAACATTTGAAGTGGAAAAAAACACCCTCCCCCACTTCAGCATCAGATGTTGGTGGTCTACAAGTCAATATGCTTACTATCTTGTAGCCCAGCCATGAAGTTCATAAAGCCATCGGTAGCCTATAGGCCAAGTTATCCAAAATCCCTCCGCAAATTTCTGCATTGCCTGAGTTCATAGGCTAAAACAACTTTATTTAGGCCTGACTTATTTAGCTCACTTATTAGCCTTATTTAGGCCTATTATCGTATTTAGCCTTTAACGTGGGCCTATTTTACAAAATATCGAAAGAAGGAAAAGACACGACAGACAAGTTGAGGCTTACTGATCGTAGCCTATTACAGCAAATCGAACATGCGCTTTATGAACACACTAGCCTGAGGGTAAACATCTTCTTGGCACTATTGAGATAACCAGGCCATGCAGGAATTCAACTACCTGGGCCCACACTAAAATACTGACAGACTACAATTGCTTGGATCTTCAATGGGTTTCGTGCGTCCGGGGGGATGGGTGGTGATGGCACGCTTGATGTGTTTTTTCCCCACCCCATGCATGCACGCGGACACACAGGGTCGGGACATTCACCCAATGAATGACTGAGTGCGGCTAAATATGCCTGTTGCATATCGTAGCCTAATTATTCACACATCACGTCAAGTCACAAATTAGTAGTCTCTTGCAGTTGACCTATGCCAAATGAACGTCCTCCCTGGTAAGGCTGCACTAATTCAAAACAGGTAGAGGAGTCGGCTTAAGCCTATAGCCAAAGTCTATAAAATGTAGCCTATTTTTTGTAATTTCCAATTATATAGGCTATGTTTACGATAATGATTTGTTGCGCTACGACGGTGCTCAAGACAAGTTGGAACATAGTCATCTCAAGTGCTCCCATTTTATTTTGATCCTGCTTTAAAGTCAATGGGCGAGAGGGACGGATGAAACGGGTGTTTCATTCGTCCCGACAGTGTCTACTGACACTTAAATCCCTTTTGCCTGTAAACCTGACAACTTTGACTTTTCATACTTTCGGATAGGCGATGTTAAAGTTTTCGAGTAAATCGCAGTGTTTCATTCGTCCCGAGTTTCATGAGTCCCTGCTCTCCCCTACTGCCTAAACTGTAGGCTAACAGTTTAAATGCGTCCTCTCCAAACAGAGTGTGTGTGTGTGTGTGTGGGCGAGAGAGGGAGAGAGAGAGAGAGAGACAGAGAGAGCAAGGCGATGTCTCCAAATATTAGACAAATGCATCTTATTTTAGTTAAGTAGACATCAGGGGTGTATTTTGCTTAATAGCAACGCCGACCTGATTGGTTCATATTGCTCTGAATAGCCACAGAAGGCTAGGCTATATTTTTAATGGGTTTACGCGCGCGAGGTCATCTAACTGTGGTCACAGTCGCCAGGTGCTATTATGAGAGGAAAACTATAGCACGTTGGCAAACATTAAAGTCAGTTTAAGCCATGCATATGATGAAACCAGTTTTCTTGTTTGAAAAGGCGGAGGGGTGTTAATTACGCTTCGAAGGGAAATATTTTCCTATAGTCACGTGTGGACAATACATTATCCCGCTTATTATACGGCTTTTACCAACATTAGAAAGCATAAATAGTTAACAGGTAGTTTAAAATAACATGTTTATTGCCATTTTATAGCGTGCGCAAAGAAAGATAGTTCGTGGAACGCTCATAATTTAAAAAGGTTACCAAGCAACAGAGTTTGGCTACTTTCTAACTTGTTACAGCCACCTTGCGCTTCAAACTGTTTGCAGGCTGCCTCGTTCACTGCGCGATATCTAGCCTACTAAACTCGGGTTCATAACAGGAATATTTCTATCTAATGGCGACAGTATTCCAGGGGAAAAAACATAGCAACCCAAGCACTGCTGTGCGCCCTGACCATCATTATCGATCCTGCTACATGCGGAGCACTGTGCGCCACATGAGGGGAATTGGAAACTGTCAACGAACTCCTCACTTGTATATTAATATGCCGTCAGCATCGTAAAATATTCCATATGGTAATAAACATTTTGGACGTCCAAGCTCACACGGGAGCGCTGCAATAGGTAAGCTGTAGGCCAGAGAGAGAGAGAGAGAGAGAGAGAGAGAGAGAGAGAGACTACCACGTGGTAAAGCGTATAGCGAGCGCTCCCAAGTGCCACCCGGCGGTTGTTTGGGTACACTGCAGCTAGGCCCGGTACGTACCGAGGTGGATGACGTGGCATTACCTCGGTAAAGGGTGTGCATTGTAGGGGGACCGACTGTATAGCCTTCCTTGTACACAATTGCATCTGTGATTGGTGTTTGATGTTACATTGATGTTACATATATGATTGCATTAACCGAGTTCAAATTGCCCAGACACTCAAATTGCATTCTGAAAAATATGTATTACAATTGTACATACGTCATCAATAGATACCCAGTTTTTCCAGGTTCTACTGTAAGTCACAACAACAAATCATTTATCAATTGAAATCTGACTTGATTTTGTTAATTATTAGAGCTGCTCAGTCTGAATGATGTTGGGATCATTGTCACCTTTATCACACTGTCCACTGTTCATCAGGGTTTCTTTGGAAAAAAAGGAAAACATAATGCTGATTTCCATATAGACCAACGTGTTATCCATATACATTCACATGATTTACTATCTGCACGTGATCTATCTATTTCAACTATTTAATTAGGTGGCAATGTTGAATGATCCTATTACCTTTCTCGCTTCGGAAATGGGAATAAGTCACGACAACCAGAACTGCCATCACCACAGCTGAACACAGGAGTCTGATGACATTCATCCTCCTCCAGTTGGAACAGACAGTGTAAGGACTTTGAAATAATATTTAATTAATGTATTCAGTATAAATGTAGTTTTTCTACCGGCATTTTCTTGACACGACACTGTCAGAAAGAGACGTTAACATTGTATCACTAACCAGACAATGGGGAAATGTCAAAATTAGTATGAAAAGAAGGGGGAAATTAATTAGATTTCATGGCCTTGCCATGTACAGTACATCACAGCTTTTTCATTATCTTGGTAATCTTCTCTTCATATTTTATTCTCAGAACAGTAAATAAAATTAAGTGTTGTCCGTCATATTCATATTCATACTCTTCACTATGTAATTGCATTCTGTTTTGTGATTGGGGATGAGTGGAAATGAGAATTAAATTGTACTGTATACCTACTCTTTGCAAATGACAAAATGTTGAAACACTACAATTTAGATGATAAAATAAATGGGTAATTGGTTAGTTCACTATTAAGAAATAAGGTATTTTTTACTTGCATACATTAAGACAACATTTTTAGAAAGCCTCAATTGCTCCAACAAGTAACAAGTGTGTAACAAATTACCTGTAACTTGGAGAGTGACAGAGTTTTCATTCCTGCATTTAACGCTGTGAAATGCACGTTTCTTCATTGAGTACACACAGCTGTAATTGCCGGAGTCTTCTTCCCTGACTTGTCTGAGGGTAAAATAGGCTTCCAAACTCCATTCAACCACCTCCACACTGACTACAAGTCCATTCTTGCAAAGGTACAGGTACAAGATACGAATGGCTTCATGAGCCTCCAGAGCAGCACATTTAAAATCCACATCCTCTCCCTCAGGTACTGAAAGGTTTCTGAAGAAAATGCGGGCCTCCCCAAAATCTATAACATGAATGAAACAAATACAGTATCAATAAAGCACATGTATAAGACATTTATAAGGTGTTTTTATTACATATTTAACTTAGACAAATATAATCAATTATTACGGTGCTTACACACCGCAAGCGGGAGACGTCCACTTCACGTGTCTGGTATCAGTCCGAAACTGTTAGAATACATGAAAACAGATCATGCCTTGCACACAGGAGCGCGGAGTAAGCGCGGAGTAAGCTCGGTGAACGGCAGACCGGACATGTCCGCGATGCTCCTTGAAAATAGATCTCTAGTCTATTTTCCTGCTTGGACGTCCGCTTTTAATGAGCGGGGTCCATTGAAAATGAATGGCTGCTGCCCGCAGATAGAACGTGGATTCTGACTGTGCAGTCCGCGAACCTCTCGGACTCCCGGACACGTTAAGTGAACGCGAATATCTCGGTGTGTTTCCACCGTTATGCTGTTTGTTGCTTGAACTTATTTTGAAAGTAATACCTTTGACATGGACAAGGATATCCTTTTCTCCAACAGAAGTCACTTCATAAAAACTATGTTTGGTATATGAGTAAACACAACTGTAGTTTCCAGAGTTGTTTACTCCAACATTTACAAGCGTGAAAGTAGTCTCCCGTGATCCAGCTAGAAATTCCATCCTGATTCCGACTCCATCCTTGCAGAGGTACATGTGTAGCTCATCCCAGTGTGTTTTGCATTCCCTGCAAACACATTTCAGCACCATATTCTCTCCCTCCAATACCTCAGGGCTTGAGAATATGTCTGCAGGCCAAAAGGCTATAATTTTGTTAACACACAATTTGTAAAACGTTACTGTTTGTGACTGTACAAACTGTGCTTTACAAATACAGTTGTGATGGTGATGATGATTTTATTGTTATTATTTAGAACCTAGAGAATCACTGGTAGTAGTAGAAGTAGTAGTACTTGTTGATGCACATTTTCAATGCAGACTATGCCGTTTCAACAACTGATTAGTCATAGTTCATATGTAATGTTTTGTGCCATTTGTGCTAGTTTTAGTCAAAAATCTTTTGTAATAAAGAACGTTGTGAGTCAATTCCACCTACCTGTCTGAGAGGATAAGTCCAGAATGGAGGTTAACACTGATAGACAAAGGATAACAGTGGTCAGAATAACACATTTCAGTTACACTTTTTAACAATTAATTTGAATTTGCTTTTTATGAAAGTCAGCAATATAATTTAGTTTGTGTTGAGGGTATTATGTCATCTATCTGGAAATATACGTAGATGTTAAACAATATATGTGGCAAATAAATTGAAAATTAAAAAAATCAAGCATTCCCCTTCCTAGATAGACATAACATGGACATTCACAAATGACTGAAAACAAACACCAATATGTGTCACAATCGCAATATCTACCAACTTTATGATATTCATGGTATAATCTCTAGTTTACTTACAAACAATGGTCAGAATAGCCCACGCGTACAGGTACATCTTAGTTGTGTGTGCTGTGTGTGAATGTGGAGTTCCTTTGCAAGCAAGCAATCATGGTCTTCTAAGGTCTCCGCAGTCAGGAGACAATCCGATAAGTCATCATGTCACCACAGACTTCAAGATGGCAGGGAAAGACGATGTGTGATTGGCTGATTTTGACCAACTGAGCCTTCATGTGCGTGTATTCCAGAGTTTATCTTTAGCATCACCAAATGCACAGAAACATGTTTTCTTTCTCTGCACTTCAGGACTTCATTGTATTTGCATCCCTTGGGCCTTGCAGGGGCCATGCAACAGATTTTTGTAGTTTTTTTACATGACCAGTTACACTTGTATGTGTCAAGCCTAGCCTTGCAAGCCAGACTATACCATGAGATTCAGTCTGTCACGCCATGGTTCATAAAGCAGGTCTGTGGGTGGGACCAAACTAATACCATTCAAATAGACTGTCCATGCTGACTGATCAAGCAGAGTATCAGTGTTGAAACAGGGGGAGGGGGATGGCATTGTGATTACAAGACCAAATGTTTCATTTTCAGAATTGATGTTGAAGGATTATCACACCATGGAACTAATAACCACAACTAATTTTTAAGTAAAACATTTTTATTAGGGTTATTGGGGTGGTGGTTTGGTCTCGGAAAGAAGACGAGGGCTCTTGTTTATTATACATTTACATTTGTAGGAGTTCTAAACAGTGTCATCAACCAAGAATACGCATGAACGGCCATCCGGGTACTTTGCTCATGAATGTTACGCCCTTTTATGGGGGAAATCAAACTGAATGTCTCATCAACTTACATGCTCCATCGGCTAGCCTAAATGAACAGAGTCCATGCTTCAGTCACGGCTGTTTGGCTATATTATTTGAACAGCCGGCAACACAACACGTTTTCGGCATGTGGCAAAGTGTGAGGCTATGTTGTATTAGAAGAAAATACAGTATTTAATGGAACCCCCTAGGGGAACTTAAGGGGAAAACGTGTGAATGTTTGTACAACTGACTCTCTCCTAGGGGAGCCTTAATTCAGACTTTAAGGGAAATCCTTCAATTAAGACGTTTTGTACAACAGTATCAGTGTGCGACCTCACGAATGCGCTTTTGGAAGAATGGTCAAGAAAATCTAGAAAACACACTTCTCGACCTTGTGGACGGCCTTCCCAGATGACTTGAAGCTGTAGTAGCTGCAAAAGGTGGAGTGATATCATTGTGAGCCTTAATATAAGGGTTAGGAATGGGATGGCGTTGAAGTTCCTATGTGAGTCAAGCCAGGCTATACTTTTGGTAATGTAGTAATGTAATGTACCTTACCTTGTGTGTGTGTGTGTGTGTGTGTGTGTGGGGGGCGGGGGGGGGGGGGAACACCGCCATCCCGACATACCGCCATTCCGCCAGTATTTGGTTGCCATTCCGAGCCATTCTGCGTAATTTAAACATTGTTGTAAGTACAGACAGGCGCGTGAACAACGTTCTAACTTGACATTTGTGTAGGGGTAATCCCACATTGATGGACGTGAGGAATATTCTTCCTCACGCAAGGGCACCAAAATATGTAGGGGTAATCCGACATTTATTGGACGTGAGGAATATTCTTCCTCACGCAAGGGCACCAAAATATGTAGGTTCTACTACATTTATGGGTACGGGGACTATTCTTCCTCACACACGGGCACCAAAATATGTAGGGTCAACTACAATTAATGGGTACGACGTTAAATGTAAGGGAAGTACAGTAATGTAATTATAATTACATTAATAAGTATACAATTCTTATACAGTTCCAAATATGTAATGTGTTATTACTATATGTGAGGAATAAGAGTATAAGAAATGATGCATGAAGAGTGTGTTAAACTCTTCACGCTGGGTATCAATAATGTGTAGGTGTGCACTTATGGAATCGTCAATTGTCTAATTAATGATTGCATAAAACACGGTTCATGACCGTCTCATAAAATCATGACCATTATTGACTAATAATCTGAAGGTTTTGTGTGAATTCTTTTCTGGTTGACTTCGTAGAAATTGTTCAAATAAGACAAACACAGTTCACCACAATGTACATTTATTGTAAAAGCATCATCCGGTCATAACACTGATACAGTCAATGTGACTTGCAGGGCATAAGAACTTAGGTAAAATATACAATATATACACGGGGTATGAGGGGATGCGCTATGCGTGTGTGTGTGTGTGTGTGTGTGTGTGTGTGTGTGTGTGTGTGTGTACGCTATGCGAGAGAGAGAAAGAGAGAGAGAGAGAGGAGGGGCGAGTGGCGAGCGCTTTCTGTGAGCGCCACGCACCTCTATTACCGCGTGTGCGGAGCGGTGGGAGGAGAGAGAGTGAGAGATGTATGTTCTATGAACTATGGTTCAAATGATTCTGCGCAGCGCTGCGCGCAGGACCGAAATATGAGACATGAGGAGGGGCGTTAAGCTTTCGGCTGATGAAGCGGGAACTTATCTTCAAGATAGAATTCAAGCTAATCAGAGAATACTGTCCTTTGTCTTAAGGCTTTACAGTATGTGTGGGGGGAGGGAAAAGGGAGCGCTTGGCGCGCTTTTCCGACAATAGCTTACGTCCTCAACTCGATAACTCTATGGGTTAAAACACGGGTACGTGTATCTCTGTGAGTGGATAATTTACATGTGGGTGCAAGTATGCCAATCCTGCAACTACAGTAAACTAAGAATAGCGTGTGGCTATTTGTGGTGATGAGAGGGGAGAAAGAGAGAAAGAAAAGAAAGAACAGATAGAACAAAATAACCCAAAATAAAATGTATCACACTCTACAAGTGTGGATATTTAAACACAACTCCTCAAAGCTATGTAACAGTTCTAACTGCATATGCCCAATTTCAGTGCTTACTGTTATCCTTGGTAGGAAGAGAGAGAATTCCTTTGATCTCTCGGGCGAGGTGGGTGTGCGCGTCTTGGTGCGCACGAGTTCCTTTTGTTCTCCAAGCGATACCACGCGGTTCCGGCGCGAGGCTGCAATATGTCCAAAAAAGGTCTTGCTTCGTTGAACGGGGAAAGGAAGGGTATTTCGTTGTGTAATCCGATTGTCTTTGCGGTGCCGTCCTGCGAAGGTCCAGTGAAAGGCGGGTGCACGTAGGTCCGTTCCATGCTTAGTCACTATACCGGCTGTCCACTCTCTTGGGGGGGGACAGACAATCAGGCTCAGCCGAGTCTTCGTAGACTCTAGGCGAGGTCCTTGATTTCGGTACCAGTAAAAAGATTAACAATTGTCCGTACAAAAGTTATCCTATAGCGCGTGAGTTCCTCGTGGGTCCTGACTCACTGCTCTCCTAGTAGGGTTCGCAAAAGTCAAATGCAATACAAACGAAAACCGGTTGAAGGAAGAAATATATCGACTGTAGTGTTAACCTGGCCAAGATAACTTACAGTTTCAATAATTTCTAAAATAGACGTCCCTCTAAGGAGACGTGTTTCGACACGTCTCACATCTCGATGGAGGAAGTCGGGCGTCCGGCCTAGGGCGTCGGGCTTAGGGGAATAGGAGCGGTGATGCATACCTTTACCTGGGCTTTATACATACGGGGCGGGGCTGAGCCGCGTATGTAATTTGATCAGGTACAGTAGGAAACAAAATGGTGTCTGTATTTTACAAAATGGCGGCCATTCGTAAAATAAGTGAAAATGAATTAAACTTTGGTGTAATAGTCCCTACAGCTCCCCCTTTTGGCTATCGAAGGGAGATTGCAGTGTCTCTTTGATAGGCACATGGCACTTTACTCCTGTTTAAGTTCATTTGTCCAAAAGTGGTAATCCAATGTTTGTCCATATGGTAATTCCACTGTGCGCTGGAGCGCGTTAAGTCCATGATGCTGTGATGTCCAAGGACGGTTCCTGTGGAGTGTCCTTTGGAAAAGTTCATGTGATGGGCATATGAATAGTCCATGCAGTATTTAGCACTCTGGGCTGAGAATGGGCATAGCACTTTGGGCAATAGATTTTATCTGTCTAGAATCTAAATTCAAACAACAAACAAAATCATGAAAAATAATAAAAGAGAAGAGAGAAGAAAGAGAAGAAAGTGAAGAAAAGGCATGGTGAGGGGGAATGGTGGAACCATGTGTCAGCTAGCCTAATCTTCGTGGACACTACTGATGGCAGAGCTTTTGACGTCTGCAGCTGTCAATCACATAGCCATGTGGTCAGTGTCAGTTGTGTTGTTGTTGTGAAGCATGCCGTAGCATGAGGCGTGTATGTGGATACACTGTGGAGTGAGGTTGGAGAGATGGATGGGCTCCATCTTACCATGTGTGGTTAACAAACAAATGTAACATTGCCAAAACTATAACTAGATATATTAATGTGAGTGCATTTTACTAATGGTACTTTCGTGCTGGTTTACCATAACGCTGCTGTTAGTCAGGTCGGCGCTGCGCTGTCCTTCGGGCCCTAAAAGGTCTGCTTGCCTATGCACTGTCTAAAGCATGCGTGCGTAAAATGGGATCGCATATAATAATCTTGCATAGTGTGATGGAATGTACAGTGTTGGTTAGTAGGTTAACTGTGACTAAGACTTATGATGCATATTTATGGCTTTGGCGAAGTATGCAAATTTAGTCTGTGAGACTGATGTCTGAGGTTAGTCTGTTAGTCTGTCGCGCTATGGGACAGGGATGAGTCGTGCTGGACCCAACTCTGTCGCCGCTGGCGACGGTGACGCGGAGTGTGTGAATCTGGCTCGCTGGAGCTTTGATCAGATCCATCTGACGAATCTTGGTCATTCGCATCGCGCCATGACTGTGCAGAACGGGAGTCGGACTCCTGGGAGCCTTGGTTAGTCCACTGGTCCGGATTATGAACAGGTTGGCGGTTGCGCCTTCTGTTTCGTTTACGCCTACGTGTGTTGTGCGTAATGTGGCTGTCATGCTGATAAGGGAGTTGTCCCCCTCTCGCTATAATGTTCTGCTGGTGGTGCCATTCGTTTTGCTGTGGGTTAGTCAAGTGTTGCTTAGGGCCATCTCTGTCTGGCCCCCCTTTATGGGCCGCTTCGAAGCTCGTCAGCCGGGGCTGTGCCGTGGGCTGTGCCGTGGGCTGTTGGCATGGGTTGGGAGCGCTCGGCTGAGACCTGTCTACAGGCGCAGCGGTCTCCCAAATCATTTGTGCGAGTCGGCGCATTTCAAGCACCGTGTGGCGTTTGCGCCTACACGTGACTTTAACCTCTGTACGAATGCTACCATGGAGATTGTGTAAGAAGAGTGATTGGAAATGCGCATCTTCTTCTAAGCCTGGTGTTGCCCTACCCTCAAAGTAGGCTGTGTGTAACCGACTGAAATATGCGAGAGGGTGTTCAGACCTCTGCTGTCTGACCCTCAAAGCATTGAGCACCGCAGACGGGTAGTCTCTAGGACGCTCGTACTCTCCTATCATCCATGCGCGTAATTTGGGATAGCTATCAGCTATGTCTGGGGAAAGTGAATCCAAATCCTTGCGCACTCTTGGGCCGGATGTTTTCCAAATTAGTTTAACTTTCTCATATGACGTTGCGTCTGGTATGTCTTGGAAACATCGTTCTATTTCTCTGAAATAGTCACTCACGTGTCTGTTTGTACCGTAAGGGTCAAACTTCTCAACATCTTGTGCTAGTATATCAAGAACACGGAGTCTAGCTACGCGGGTCGTCTCTGCGTTACGCGTGTGAGACCCATCGGAGCAATCTGTCTCTGAGCTGCTGTGACAATCGCGTGTGCGGGGTCTTCCCCGGGCTGCGACTGGCTGTGGGGTGACTATGGGGACAATTTCGTTTCTGTCTACCTCATACACTGGACTCTTTTCCTGGGTGGCCTTCTCGCTGGCTTGCGTGGAATGGTCTAAGTGTGTCACCTGTATTGTCTCGGGATTCTCACGAGACGGGAGGAGGGGCTGCTGTTCTACAACATTCTTACTACCTATTATGGCTGCCTCCAATATGCTCATGCGATTAGAAAAGCTTTCTTGCGTGTGCTTAAGCTCATTTCTAATTCCATTGGCTTCTCTAGCTACCTTCTCACGGTCAGCTATGACGTCATGCACTTCAGTGCGGAGCTGGTTGATTTGCAATCTCAGCTCGTGGGATTGGAGCAAAATTAACATGCCTATTGCTTCTTGGCTATCGGCAGTTGATTTTGGGGCATTGATTTGCAATAGCGTTTTCTGAATTTCTAGCGTGCATTGTTCCTGACTGAGATTTTGAACCTTCAGTCTATTATGCAACGAGACCTGGGTAAGGTCTGCAATGAGATCAGAAAGCTGCGGGTTTTGACCGCTTTCTAGACAGTTAGAGGGTGCCATTTTGTTGGCAACAAAATGAATAACTAATTATGCTGGTAATTAATCTGTTAATTAATTTAAATTCAATTCAAAATAATCAAACTGTTAATTACAGTAATAATTAATTAATTCGGGGTTTACTAACTAACCGTTGCTGGGGTGTTAGTATGTTCTCATGCTGTTGACTACTGTCTATACGCATCTGAATGTATATCTTAGCAGTTGTCTAATGCAAACAGTATTTCATCTGTATTTGTACAAGTTCTAGAAGTCATTAAACCAGTCCTCACACGGGGCACCAAAATATGTAGGGGTAATCCCACATTAATTGGACGTGAGGAATATTCTTCCTCACGCAAGGGCACCAAAATATGTAGGGGTAATCCCACATTTATTGGACGTGAGGAATATTCTTCCTCACGCAAGGGCACCAAAATATGTAGGGTCAACTACAATTAATGGGTACGACGTTAAATGTAAGGGAAGTACAGTAATGTAATTATAATTACATTAATAAGTATACAATTCTTATACAGTTCCAAATATGTAATGTGTTATTACTATATGTGAGGAATAAGAGTATAAGAAATTATGCATGAAGAGTGTGTTAAACTCTTCACGCTGGGTATCAATAATGTGTAGGTGTGCACTTATGGAATCGTCAATTGTCTAATTAATGATTGCATAAAACACGGTTCATGACCGTCTCATAAAATCATGACCATTATTGACTAATAATCTGAAGGTTTTGTGTGAATTCTTTTCTGGTTGACTTCGTAGAAATTGTTCAAATAAGACAAACACAGTTCACCACAATGTACATTTATTGTAAAAGCATCATCCGGTCATAACACTGATACAGTCAATGTGACTTGCAGGGCATAAGAACTTAGGTAAAATATACAATATATACACGGGGTATGAGGGGATGCGCTATGCGTGTGTGTGTGTGTGTGTGTGTGTGTGTGTGTGTGTGTGTGTGTGTGTGTGTGTGTGTGTGTGTACGCTATGCGAGAGAGAGAAAGAGAGAGAGAGAGAGGAGGGGCGAGCGCTTTCTGTGAGCGCCGCGCACCTCTGTTACCGCGTGTGCCGAGCGGTGGGAGGAGATAGAGAGAGAGATGTATGTTCTATGAACTATGGTTCGAATGATTCTGCGCAGCGCTGCGCGCAGGACCGAAATATGAGACATGAGGAGGGGCGTTAAGCTTTCGGCTGATGAAGCGGGAACTTATCTTCAAGATAGAATTCAAGCTAATCAGAGAATACTGTCCTTTGTCTAAAGGCTTTACAGTATGTGTGGGGGGAGGGAAAAGGGAGCGCTTGGCGCGCTTTTCCGACAATAGCTTACGTCCTCAACTCGATAACTCTATGGGTTAAAACACGGGTACGTGTATCTCTGTGAGTGGATAATTTACATGTGGGTGCAAGTATGCCAATCCTGCAACTACAGTAAACTAAGAATAGCGTGTGGCTATTTGTGGTGATGAGAGGGGAGAAAGAGAGAAAGAAAAGAAAGAACAGATAGAACAAAATAACCCAAAATAAAATATATCACACTCTACAAGTGTGTATATTTAAACACAACTCCTCAAATCTATGCAACAGTTCTAACTGCGTATATATGCCCAATTTCAGTGCTTACTGCATTATCCTTGGTAGGAAGAAAGAGAGAAATCCTTTGATCTCTCGGGCGAGGTGGGTGTGCGCGTCTTGGTGCGCACGAGTTCCTTTTGTTCTCCAAGCGATACCACGCGGTTCCGGCGCGAGGCTGCAATATGTCCAAAAAAGGTCTTGCTTCGTTGAACGGGGAAAGGAAGGGTATTTCGTTGTGTAATCCGATTGTCTTTGCGGTGCCGTCCTGCGAAGGTCCAGTGAAAGGCGGGTGCACGTAGGTCCGTTCCACGCGTAGTCACTATACCGGCTGTCCACTCTCTTGGGGGGGACAGACAATCAGGCTCAGCCGAGTCTTCGTAGACTCTAGGCGAGGTCCTTGATTTCGGTACCAGTAAAAAGATTAACAATTGTCCGTACAAAAGTTATCCTATAGCGCGTGAGTTCCTCCTGGGTCCTGACTCACTGCTCTCCTCGCAAAAGTCAAATGCAATACAAACGAAAACCGGTTGACGGAAGAAATATATCGACTGTAGTGTTAACCTGGCCAAGATAACTTACAGTTTCAATAATTTCTAAAATAGACGTCCCTCTAAGGAGACGTGTTTCGACACGTCTCACATCTCGATGGAGGAAGTCGGGCGTCCGGCCTAGGGCGTCGGGCTTAGGGGAAGAGGTCTCCTTTACCTGGGCTTTATACATACGGGGCGGGGCTGAGCCACGTATGTAATTTGATCAGGTACAGTAGGAAACAAAATGGTGTCTGTATTTTACAAAATGGCGGCCATTCGTAAAATAAGTGAAAATGAATGAAACTTTGGTGTAATAGTCCCTACATTTGCAACAATGTTGCTACATGAGCGGAAGTGGAGAGAGTGACAGCGCAATTACAGGATTAGTGTATAATTTAGTGTCTAATTTTGTCACGGTCCAAATGCCCTTACAGGTAGGGTCTGAAAACAGTTCCTGCAAGCTGGAAAAATGGTTCCTGCAATAAAAAGTCAATGTCGGAATGGCGGTATGTCTGAATGGCAGTATGTAACCGTGTGTGGGTGGGTGTGGGTGAGTGTGCGTGTACTGTATGTGTGTGAGAGTGCGTGTTTAGGTATGTGAACTGATGAAAAGCAGAAAACAGTACTCAAATGTCTGCTATGTCCCCTGCAATGTGCAATAATGTGTGTTATGTCTTATGTCTATGTGTTTATTTACCTCCGCCAAGGAGGTAATGTTTTCTGTCGTGTTGGTTTGTCTGTCTGTCTGTCTGTCAGCAGGATAACTCAAAAACTACTTAACAGATTTGGACGAAACTTTGTGGAGTTGTTGTTAATGACCCAGGGAACAAGTAATTCAATTCTGGTGGTGATCCGGATCAGGAACCGGAACCAGGATCTTCTAGAAGATTCTGTCAGCAGGATAACTCAAAAGGTTATGAACGGATCTGGATGAAACTCTGTGGAGTTATTGGTAATGACCCAAGGAACAAGTGATTAAATTCTGGTGGTGATCCGGATCACCATTGCTGACCTATAAATCTAGAGGCCCCTAGTGACTACAAATTGAATTGCGGGATAGGGCAAAACATTCCAGTTTCATACTCCACAAAAAGAAGACAGAAATACTTCAATGAATGGACTGAAGGGACTATATGGACTATATGACTGCTGTATATGCACCAGAGCTTGTTATAAATGTAACCGTCTAACCCCCCCCCCCATAAAAGCAATAAAAAGTTGATCACAAAAAAAAGAATGACTTCAATTAATATAGTGTGTAACATAAGTCAAATGTTCTATCAAGCAGCTTCCTTGGCTGAGGTCTTCGCTCTCTGAGTGCTTCTAATTTGTAACTGTATTTAGTATGTAAGCTGTCAAGACACCTTTATTTCCAGTGGGAGTGATAGAAGTACTACACTCTACTATAGCCTACTCTACATGTAGTGTGTATGATTGCATTAACCATGCCCAGACAGCGTCTTCAAATTAGATTCTGAAAAAATATTTATTGTAATTGCATTTCAATGGATTTTATTGCATGTTGGGAAAAAACGTTTCATACGTTATCATATACACTTTGGCCAAGTTCTTAGTAACAACAACGGATGATTTATACATTGAAATCAGGAATCGACTTGACTTTCAGTGAGCGACTTGATTAATTCGTAGAGCTGCTCAGTCTGGATGCAGTTGATCATTGTCACCTTCATCTGCGTTTCCACTGCCCTGTAGGGTTTCTTTGGAAAGAAAGAAAAAAGGGGGGAAAGTGCAATTGTATTCATTTCCACATAGCGTACACCAACATGTTGTCCACATACAGTACATTCACATCACTTACTATCTGTACATGTGAACTATTTATTTCGAGGAGTAAGTGATTAGATTCTGGTGGTGATCCGGATCACCATTGCTGGCCTATGAATGTAGACGCCCCTAGTGACTACAAGTTGAATTGCGGGACAGGGCAAAACATTCCAGTTTCATACTCCACAAAAAGAAGACAGAAAGACTTCAATGAATGGACTGAAGGGACTATATGACTACTGTATATGCACCAGAGCTTGTTATGAATGTAACCATCAAAAAAAAAGAAAGACAGATATGATCCTATTACAGTACCTTTCCTGCTTCGGAAATGGGAATAAGTCACGACAACCAGAGCTATCATGACCACAGCTGAACACAGGAGTCTGATGACATTCATCCTCCACAGATGGAAATTCTTCTTTGCAGACACACCCTTCTCTGTTGGAGCAGGCACTATAAAGTAACACAAGGTCTTTCATATACTCATTAGTGAAAGTGTTCGATCAAAATGTAGTAGGCCTAGTAGACGTTCTCGACATAACTGTCACAAAGAGATGGTAGAATTGTATTACTAAACAGACAACGGAGAAATGTGAAAATTAGTGATCTTAGCCTCTTATTTTGTCCTTTTAAAAGTAAATGAATCTAATAATTGTCCTCTATACTATTCATACTCTTCACTCCAATTAGTGCACTCTCATTCTATTTTGTAATTGGAGAATGAAATACCTTTTCTTTGTAGATCACAAAAGGTTGAAACACAGAGCGTCTGGCATTCAATGGATTTTGCGTGCACCGTGTCCGCCGCCGCGTAAGGTCTTTCATGTTAACGTAATAACTTTTGAACGGATGGATGGATTTGTCCCAGATTCGGAGTGTTAATGCTAGGGTAGGTTCATGAGCTGATCCGATTTTGGAGGCCAACACTTTCAAGATGGCTGAATTCAAGATGGACGAACTTTTGACCGGGTGGATGGATTTGTCCCAAATTCGGTGTGTTAATGCTCTAGGGTAGGTCCATTAACTGATTCGATTTTGGAGGCCAACACTTCAAGATGGCGGAATTTTCATTTGGCCCGTAACTTCTGACTAGTTGGATGGATTTGTCCCAGGTAACACTTCATTTTAAGGGTTCACAATTACAGTGGATCTACCACATTAGGTACAGTGTAATAACCAGTGAAACAATATTTAATACCATGTAATACTAATGTAATACCAGTGTAACAATATGTAATACCATGTAATACCGGTTACACACAAATACATGATGTTAGAACAGAAATGATACATGGTGTTACACTACATGGTATTAAATAGTGTTACACTGGTTATTACACTGTACCTAACTAATGTGGTAGATCCATTGTAATAGTGAACCATTAAAATAGTGTTACCCTTTGCCCCGTTTTTTTTTTTTTGCTTCGTTTTCACAATAGTCGTTTATGCACATCACTGATCTATGTATATATATATATTAATTAAATATATCTATATATATCTATATATAAGTTTATATATAGGTGGACAGGAGTGGTAGGTATGATGGGGGACTGGAATCGTCGCGTTTTAGGGATATACCTTTAGCAGTTGGAGGCGACTGCATAGGCCTAGTTTTAATAGTAAACCATGGTGACTCTAATAGGCAAATCAAAGGGGTAAGGAAATACTGTAAAGGAAGAAGTTATCTCTACCTTGCATAGGCCTACATAAACATGATATCTTTTAGTAGGTCTCAATTGTTCCCGTAACAAGTTTTCTAACAAATTACCTGTGACTTGTAGAGGGGATGAGTTTGCACTCCAGCATCTCACACGGTAAACGCTGTGTTTCTTCTTCGAGTACACACAGCTATAATTACCTGAGTCTTCTCCCCTGACTTTCATGAGGGTAAAATGGGCATTTGAACTTCCATAAAACATGTCCATACTGACTCCAATGCTGTTCTTGCAAAGGTACATGTGAAAGGCTTTTTTTGTTGAAGTCTCAAAAGTCAAACATTTGACATCCACATCATTTCCTTCAGATACAGAAGGATTTCTGATGAAAGCTTTAGCATCACCAAAATCTATAACATGAAAGAAGCAAATATTAACTAAATTATAAACCAAATATTAACTAAATAGAACCAATCTGATATTATTATTATTATCATTATTATTATTATTATTAGTAGTAGTAGTAGTAGTAGTAGTTGCAGTACTACTACTACTAGTAGTAGTATGCATATTTCATTCAGAAAAAAAAACATTTTAAAACAGGTTTGTTATACCTTTGACATGGACAAAGATAGTCTTTTCTCCAACAGAAGTCACTTCAGCCAGACTATGTTTGGCTTTTGAGTAAACACAACTGTAGTTTCCAGAGTCGTTTTGTCCAACATCCAAAAGCGTGAAAGTAGTCTCCTTTGAACCAGCTAGTATTTCCATCCTGATTTCGACTCCATCCTTGCAGAGGTACATGTGTGTCTCACCCCTGTGGGTAACATTTTTCTTGACAATACACTTCAGTTTAATCATATCTCCTTCCCATACTTCATGAGTGCTTGAGAAAATGTCTGCTGGCCGAAAATCTGTAATTCAGGGTACCACTTTGTAATTGTTTTATTTGGGCTAAAAATGTTGCTGTTTATACTGTTGGGGTGATGATGATCATTATTATTTTTACTATTATTATTTGGAACCTAGAGAATCATTGTTAGTAGTAGTAGTAGTAGTAGTAGTAGTAGTAGTAGTAGTAGTAGTAGTAGTAGTATTGACTTAACAATGCAGAATATGCCATTTCAAATATTGATCACAGTCATAGTGCACACATTTTGTGGTGTGTAATAGTTTTAGTCAATAACAAAGGTTAAGTATTTATAAGCATTTGTAATAAAGAATGACTTGAGTCAATTCCACATACCTGCCTGAGAGGAGAAGTCCAGAGTGGAGGTTAACACTTTGATAGAAAAATACACCAGTGGTCAGAATAACACATTTCAGCTAAAACTCTTTTTTTATTTGGTTCTCATGAAAACATGCTATGTAATTTGCTTTCAGGCCATCATTATGTCATCTATGTTGAAAAAGTCTTACATATGACTTTCCTAAAGGTTTTATAACTCCACACGATCAACTGCTGATGTGATATTTCTATTGACATTAATATTGATATTTCTAAAAACAAACAAACAAAAAAGAAGTATTTACTCTTCCTCCTCAGACATTCAGAAAACTAGCTACCAAAACTAATTATGAATTCATAGTGTCAACTCTTGCATACTTACATACAAAGGTCAGAACAGCTAATGTGTACATCTTAGTTGTGTGTGCTGAATGCAGAGTTCCTTTGATAGCAAGCAACCGTAGTCTTTTAAGGTCTCCGCAGTCAGAAGCCAATCCAGTAAGTCATCATGTCACCACAGATTTACAGTAAAGATGGAGGGGAAAGACGTCACACGATTGGCTGGTTTTGAACGTGCAAGCATCACCAAATAGACAGAGAGACACAAGTTTCCCTTCTCTGCACCTCGGGAGCATGTTTGCGTCCCACTAAACTTGCAAGTGGTGTGCAACAGACTTTTGTTGTTTTTTTACTATACGTACAGTCCAGTAGTACTTAGTGGAGCAAAGGGTAAAGGTGTAAATTAAGAATGCAATTTTTGTTTAGGTGGTGCTGTTTAAGGGTCTTACGGGTTCTGATCTTGCACCCTTGAATCTTTTTTGAAAATGGCGTTATTAGCCAGGTCCAGAAAAAACCTATAGAAAACCAGTTACATGTCCTTATATATATTTCCAAACACTTAAGATTGTTAAATTAGAAAGATCAATACTATAGGGGGGGAGGCTGTGGCAGCGCGCTAAGCCCCCCACATTTGGGCTTGCATGCCCACCCACGGGGACCCCGTGAACATTTCCCGATCCTCCCCTGCCTCTCTGTCCACTTCGCTTCCTGTCACCATCTTCGACTGTCTTGTCAAATAAAGGCATACAAAAGCACTTAAAGAATTTTTTTTTTTTTTTTAAAGAATCATGGCGAATCCAGACTGATTTTGAAAACTGTGGTCTGGACTCGCTTGTATCCGATTACTGAAGGCTGTGGGTGGGGCCAACCATTCTTGCCGGACAGCTCATGGGGGCGGCTGACTCTCCATTCCGGAGTGGTAGGAGCTTCCCAATATGCAACCAGGAGTAAGCTACCTCCCACTTGAAAGTGTTCCAACCAGCAAGTCAAGCAAACTACCAACATGGAGGGAAAAAATACATACCCACTTCTCAAAGATGTGAGCAATGTAGACAAGGAGGTGTAACCAGCACCATTTATTATGTAGCCACTAATCATCTAGAGGCAATGCCAATATAACTGCACCTTAGAAAAGTTCACGGACAGTTTTGCAGCCATTAACCTGCCCGATTCAACCCTATTTGTCCACAGAATGATGAATGCTAAGTATTGTGCAACATAAACTATTCCTATCACTGTGTGCTGCCATTGTTTTGTTGACATCACAATTTTTGTTTATTCGAAGTTGGGATACTTCGATGTGGCCCCAGCTCACGACTTAAACATTCAGCTTTGACAGGTATTCCAATGCATTTCCGCTAGTAGGATGTCAAAAACATATCCTATCTAACTTATCCCATAACCTCCCACTGCTCAGGAATGTGCCATGAGGAGTAAAAGATTTTGACTGGGATCTAGTGGACAGATCAAACCGATCTTCCTTTTTGCCTTTTCCCATATCACACATGTACTGTACTCATTGGTGTGATTGGCGGCTCCACTTGTCTATGGCTATGCCTGCAAAAATCCGTAACTATTTGGACTACACTTGGGAAGTCGCGTGTCAGGCTTAGAGGCACTTGAGCCGCGATGCAGCAGTAGGGCTGGCTGCTCATCTTCAGCCTTGGTTTAAGTCAAAAGCGACCAGAGCGATGTAAGTCATTTTCTCTATGGAGGGTTGGCGACTTGAGCGACCAAAGCGAATTCGCTGGGGCAGAATCAAATAGGGCAACCAGAGCTATTAAAAGTCAGCTAATGTTGTGGTAATGAGCCATGACACAGTTTGGCGAGAACCAATCAGAATGTTCATATCTTCAAATGTCCTAGGCTGACAAACCAGAGCCATTATGTGATATTACAGTAAGCTAAATCAAACATGTCAATAACACGTCCAGAACAATAGTTGGTTGCTTTGGTCGTTTCTGGTGTACAAGTACAGTTAGGCCAGCTGCACACTGGCTCCAGCAGCGCTGCGGCGCACTTTGCTTCCAAAATAATTCGGACCCCCAAACCCAATTTCACACGAACATAGCATTGAAAGTCAATGGGCGGAATAGAACTTGCCTCTAATTGCTATTCAACATCAGTAAATGTCCGCGGACATCGGCGCCAGTGTGCGGGGTTTTATTGAAAACAATGGAATCGAATTTTTGCGAAGCAGTGCTTAGCACTTTGTCGGCGCCTATGTGCGGAAGCCCTTAGGCACCCCATTTCCTATGCAGTGCCATCGCCAATGCTATGACCAATTAAACAACAGCTTCTCGTTAGCCATTATAGACATTATGATGTCTCCAACATTCTGCCAAAGCCTGCCCCAAAGATTCAAACTAGATTTTAGATGGCTAGGCGGGTTGGTTTATTAGGCTAGATCAATAGTGCATTAATGATATGATATTTTGAGGGAACACTTTACTTGGCACCATATGACATGACAGTGTCCTAACACAGTCATGGATGTTTCATAAACATTGTGTCAATGTCATAAACATAATATGGCTGTTATCCTTCAGTGACATTCGGTTTTGGTAAAGACAGCTTTCAGTAAATGTCAACTTTTCATGACCATAAAACGTTTATGACATTGACATAATGTTTATGACTCATCCATGAGTGTGACATGACACTATCTTGAAACTGTCATAACACTTGTCATGGCATGCATATGTCGCCAATGTCAAGTAGGGTGTAACCCATTTTGAATTAGTCAAGGCTTCAAAATTATCATGTTTGCGTTCCTTGGGTCTTGCTGACAATACACTTTGTGTTGTGACTCTGAGGCCTGCTTACAATTGTGTCTGTGTGGCTACTGCACCCCTTGCCGTCCAAAAAGGTGTTCAGTATTTGAAAGTGTTTAAGATCTTCCACTAACATCGTGAATGTACTGTTGATCTTATGGAGTTATTATACCTTTTGGAAAGGCAGATACACCCAAAGAAAAGTCTGGCTCATTGGACTGACAGTCAGAGCACACCCATTGCAGCCTTGTGAGAAAGATAATAAGGTTTTTTTTATTTTCTTATTTAACCCATTAGTATAGCCTATGTTATAACCTTACTGTCATTATAATTGTAATGGCTATGTGCTAATCTATTGCTTAAGGCTCTCGGTAATGTCATAGCAATGTTGTTATGATGTAGTTGATTATTTTACAGTGCTACGTATAATAGCTAACAACACTGGAATGGCATAATTAGGAGGGGAGATATGAATGAATGATAAATGAGCAATTCAATATGACCTACTCACCAACACATGGTAAATCATATAATGATTTAAAATGTGTATTGTACATGTTTTTGGACAACCTGTACCCATACAGTGGACATGGAAAAAAGTATTTATTCAAATGTTCTAAAAGTGAACAGAAATGAACAACAGTGTAATTTATGCAATGTTAGCAAGTGCTTTGAGCGCTTTGAGGCAACAGTAACTTTAAGGCAGCAGAAACCATAAAGGATGAACAAAATAGCACTTATAAATATATACACTGAATACTGCCTATAATGAATGTGCGTACAAGGACACAACAGTGGCAAGGTACAGCATGCAAAGACAATGTGGGAACACACACACACAAACCGTCAAACTGTTTTACAGAATTCCAATGAAACATGCTAACTTTTAACTTTGTGGCAAAAGCAGCAAAACCAAATAGAAGAAAATGTACAACGGTGAGGCCTCATGTTCATTTCCAATGCCTTGTCCTATCATTTCAGCTTCATTTCCCTGTGAAAACAACAAAGAGAGACAACATTTGTACAGCACAGATAAGTTACCATAATGGAACCACATACAGTGGGCCTTATTACAAAATTTAAAACAAGATTTAACACATACAATAGACATTAACTGGGTGAATGTGTATTGTATGTGTTAAATCTTGTTTTTATCATGTCATAGGCAATACAACCTGCCTGATGTGTACCTTGCCTGCTGACAAAAAATTCCCCATTGGGGACAATAAACTTTCTAACAATATTTATTACAATTGTAATTATGTTCCTGCTGCTATACAGTGTACACACCTCGTGATACTTTGCTGTAGATCGCATCAGTGTCAGCAGTTTTCACTGTCTCACTAGACAAGGGCAAAAAGAAAAGGGGAGATACAGAGAGAGAGAGAGAGAGAGAGAGAGAGAGAGAGAGAGAGAGAGAGAGAGAGAGAGAGACAGACAGACAGACAGACAGAGAGAGACAGACAGAGAGAGAGAGAGAGAGAGAGAGAGAGAGAGAGAGAGAGAGAGAGAAAAGAAAAATAAAGAAAATAAGTATGAAATAAGTACTGCACACCCGCAACACAACTAGCCTACATAATGCTGTGATATTAATAGTCGTGGGTGAACCTCTGTGGTTGCAAACAAACTGGTACCCCCACAGCAGATTTTGTGGCAACGTATTGACTTTCATGGCTGAGAAATGCCTCATACAACTAGACTGCCTGTGCAGTCGCCTTCGACTGCTTAAGGTATATCCCCGAAACGCAACGCTTCCAGTCCCCCATCATTCCTACCACTCCCGTCCACCATTTCGTAAACGTATATGATACATACAGACGTAACATGACGTGCATAGGCTTAAAACCAAACGGCTATTGTGAAAATGAAGCAAAAAATGGGGCAAATGGTAATACTGTTTTAATGGTTCAGTGGATATACCACATTAGTGTAATAACCAGTGTAAAAATATTGAAGACAATGTAATTCCAGTGTAACACCGCCATTTCTTTTACTTACATCATGTGTTTGTGCATAAGTGGTATTACATGGTATTGCATATTGTTACACTGGTATTACACTATATTACATGGTATTGCATACTGTTACACTCGTTATTACACTGTACCTGATATTGCATATTGTTACACTAGTATTACACTAGTATTACATGGTATTAAATATTGTTGCATTGGTTATTACACTGTACCTAATATGGTAGATTCATTGAAATGGTGAACCATTAAAAAAAGGTGTTACCGGGCAAATCAATCCACCCAGTCAGAAGTTATGGGCCAAATGAAAATTCCGCCATTTTGAAAGTGTTGTCTTCCAAACTCGAATCAGTTCATGAACCTACCCTAGAGCATTCACACACAAAATCTGGGATAAATCCATCCACCCGGTCAGTAGTTATGGGCCAAACAATAATTCGGCCATCTTGAATTCAGCCATCTTGAAAGTGTTGACCTCCAAACTCGAATCAATTCATGAACCTACCCTAGAGCATTCACACACCAAATCTGGGACAAATCCATCCACCCGGTCAGAAGTTATGGACCAAACAAAAATTCGGCCATCTTGAATTCAGCCATCTTGAAAGTGTTGACCTCCCAACTCGAAGCAGTTCATGAACCTACCCTAGAGCATTCACACACCAAATCTGGGACAAATCCATCCACCCGGTCAGAAGTTATGGACCAAACAAAAATTCGGCCATTTTGAATTCAGCCATCTTGAAAGTGTTGACCTCCCAACTCGAAGCAGTTCATGAACCTGCCCTAGAGCATTCACACACCAAATCTGGGACAAATCCATCCACCCGGTCAGAAGTTATGGACCAAACAAAAATTCGGCCATCTTGAATTCAGCCATCTTTATTTTTTTTTTTTTAACCCATCCACCACCCCCCCTTATGGGGGACCTATATTGTCTTCCTTTTTTTTTTCTTTTCTTTTTTTAATTTCTCTTCATTTTTTCTTTTAAAAGCAAAATGTAATATACAATAAAGGATAATAAAAGGATAAATAAAGGGGAAAAAAATACAAACCAAACATGAGTGTCCCCCAACACGTCAAACTATATATTAATTAAACAACACTACCCCCCTCCCCCCCAAAACCCCCGCCCCCATCCCAGGAAGGAATTATAATTTACTTTTGCGCTGATATGCTTAGAAATTATACCTTATTCATTTTTGAACTAAACAGAAAGGGAAAAAAGAAGAAAGGAAGAAAAATAAAATAAAATGAAGGTACCTAAAGCCATCCTTCTCCATGTTTTATCTTAGACCACCTATCTGCATACATTGTTTTACCTGTTTCACAAGCCATTATACACTCTATTTTACAATAATATCTGACATAATTTTTAAAGACTCTTATTTTCAACTTTTTTAAATCCATCGTTTTATGTATAAATACTTTACCCAACAAAATGATTATATTTTGTATTGCTTGGCTTTCATTTGCCACATCGCCCAGGAGCACTGTAGGGAGATCCAAGCATAGACTGATGTTGTATTTTAACAGCCAACGTTCTATTTCAAACCAAAGTGTAACAGTTAAAGGACAATACCAAAATAAGTGTTCTGGAGTTTCCTCTTCTTCTAAACAGAAGCGACACAATGGATTTGTTTCTATACCCCAAATGTGAAGCATTTTCTTGGTGTTTAAGTATTTAAAAATTAATTTGTATTGGAAAAAACTTATTTTTATATCTAATGATGATTCATACAAATTATTGAAGATTTCCTTCCATAAGAGAGGAGAATCAATCATTTTTTCCCAGCTATCAAAAATATTACATGGGATCTCAACCAATTTATCTGTATGTAAATAAAACTTATATATTTCCTTGTTTATTTTTGATTGATTTAGCCATTTGAACTGCTTTATATTTGGTCTACACACTAAATTACTGTCATTGCTCGTTTAAATGTTTTGCTTCCACCTTAATGATAGAGAAGAAGTTAACTGATTGTATTGTTGAGTTGTACATACCTCACCATGCCTGTCTCTTAACTATTTATATTAGATGTGTCTTGTTTACAATGTCATTCACAAAAATAATTCCTTTAATGAACATTTGTTTAAAGAAAATAACTTTGCCTCCACTCAAAATGTTAGAGTTAAGCCACAAGATTTGTTGCAATATATCTTCAGCCTTTTCTGGCGGATAATACTGAAAGTGAAGCCAACTTTGCAGTGCCTCCATCAAGAAGCTAGAAGCTTTCTGTATAATGCTTTCCATCTTATTAAAGTGTGTTGGACTAATCTGTAAAAATGGGTACATTTTTTAGATGCGTCCCACGCATCTCTATAAGAGGCTTTGGCGTCCGTCCGTCCGGCCGTCCCTCCGTCCGTCCGTCCGGCCGCCCGTGATGTGTTTCTGAATTGTGCTTCCATTGTGATTCCCTCTTGTGTCCACAAGGTGGAAGAGTTGGGTAAAGTTAATACATGCCCGTTTTCAGCCGACAGCAAGCCATTATCATTGTAGGTAGACATATACGAAATTACGAACACCCAATTCACATACTTGGGTAAAGTTCATAAATACATGCCCAAGTGGTGTTCAAGTACAACATTTTCGTGGCATTTTCTGCTGCTCCGCCCGCCATGTTTCTAACCAGCCCTACACCTTCGTGGCATTTTCTGCTGCTCCGCCCGCCATGTTTCTAACCAGCCCTACACCTTCATTACAGGAGTTATTCTGAGGTAGAACTAATACCACCAGGTGGCGGGCACTTATTGGCTCTGCTTATTGGGTGCCTTGGGTGCCTGCAGTTCAGTGCTTACAGGTCAGTCTGTTTTTGGGTACACCTAACCATCAACATAGCCTTTGGATTTTTTAAGTGCTGCACGACGTTTTCTGTCATGCATATTGTTGAGATTTCCCGACCATCTTATAGATAAATTGCTCGTTCCAATCCTCACCCCCGTCGCAGAAATGTTACCCTGGGACTCGACAGCACCGTGTCAACACTACAGGTGGGTAAGGCTAGCACACATACGTGCCACCGCTTGAGCCTTTTCACATATTGATTCCCAAGTCACGTAAAAATCAGTTTTTCCCTCTCATGCGTTGACTCCCATAAAAAGTTTTGCTGTCATCAGTGTAGGTGTAAAATGGAAAGTTGTAATGAAAAACAGCACGCAACACAGTAGGAAGTAGACATAACCTAATTTTGGGTGAGTACTTTCACACGTCTACTTTTTTCTGCAGAACGAAAACTGCCAGTCAATTATCTAGCTAGCACACTACAGGTGGGTAAGGCTAGCACACATACGTGCCACCGCTTGAGCCTTTTAACATATTGATTCCCAAGTCACGTAAAAATCAGTTTTTCCCTCTCATGCGTTGACTCCCATACAACGTTTTGCTGTCATCGGTGTAGGTGTAGGCTACAATGGAAGGTTGTAATGAAAAACAGCACGCAACACAGTAGGAAGTAGACATAACCTAATTTTGGGTGAGTACTTTCACACGTCTACTTTTTTCTGCAGAACGAAAACTGCCAGTCAATTATCTAGCTAGCACTTCGGATGATGTGGCTCTGAACACTAGCCTGACCGGGTGATTTGTGCACCGAAACAGTTTACTTGAAGCTACTGGGGTAGTTCTTCGTGCGTGAAAATAGGCCTACATGTAGACCCTTAATATGGACTGGAGAGTCAAAGAGCGCACCCGTGACAAAAAAGGCCTTTTCTCCGAGTGGGGGGAAACGCTATTTCTACCTAAACTAACGCTCGCTTTAAGTTGAATAACTTACACAATGTCAGAAAACTGAGTTTCTAGGCTTTCTAGCCAGCCCTGACACATGAGTTTCTCGGCTTTCTAGCAGCCCTGACACATGTAGGCCTAGGTCTAAGACAAAATATTCGGTGGCTAAAAAATGCCCAAAACTGATGAAAATGGCAGGCAGTCTACAGCTAATTTTTTTTTAAAAAAAACGGCTGGGATTCAATGTGTTAAAGTAAACACAACCAGATGTTGTTGCTATGCTAGTCATAAAATAAAATCATATTAGATTTTTTTAAATCTGTTGAACTGTTACTGTAAACTGTTGAAGTAGGTTAATAAAAGCTTCGGATAGGCTACTGTTTGTAGGACTAGCCTACTGTTTCTCTTAGGCCTACTCTGTGGTATCTGTGGTATCACAGAACGCTAGGCCTACTGTATGAATAACTAGAAAGTTGTTCGGTCCTGTCTGCCCCAGCAAAACAAAACAAAAAAGTCTGTTAACATTATTCTTATGCAACATTGCTTTGCCTGGGCAAGATAACAATGCTGCCCATATCTGCCCAACTTGCCCACAGTTTATTTGTTAAAGGGACACTGTGCAGGAAATGGTCAAAAATGGTAGGCCTACTGCAACTACACTGCTCATTGAAACTGGGCTGCCTGTTGCCAAATTTTATTTGGTAATAAACCAATATTTAACCAATATGAAACCAAGTACAAGTCATTTTTGCAGCTAAAAATGGCTTAAAAAAAAAAAAAAAAAAAAAATTCAAAATGGCGGACCATGGAGAAGATCCCCCCTTTTCATGTATGAAAAGTGCAATTTGTCCAGTCATAATCAATACTTTGAATTTGGTGGTGGTGAGTATTCATGAAAAAGGTAACATTAGGGAATGGGCAGTATGAATTCTGGAAATATACAACTAAAAATCTCACACAGTGTCCCTTTAATACTGCTTTGAAATATTATTTTTTTTTACCTAAAATGCAGCATTTTTCTGACAAAATTCATTCTCATTCTCAGCAAGAGAGAAGACACCCGACCATCTTTTAGATAAGTTGCTCGTTCCAATCCTCACCCTCGTGACGGAAATGTTACCCTGGGAGTCCTGAGAGCACCGTGTCAAGAACACTACAGGTGGGTAAGGCTAGCACACAGACGAGCCAACTCTTGAGCCTTTTAAAGTGGACACAACCAGAGATGTTGTTGCTATGCTCATGAAATAAAATCATAGTAGATTTTTTTTTAAATGTTGAACTGTTACTGTAATTTGCTGAAGTAGGCTAGTAAATGCTTCGGATAGGCTACTGTTTGTACTCTGTAGTAGCCTACTGTTTAGCTTACTCCAGAGGTGGGCAAACTCAGGCCCAGGGGCCACATGTGACCCGCACAGCCATTTCATCTGGCCCACAGAGCCTTTACAAGACAACTTTTAAGTCAAAACTAAAACTCTCACCTAACATTCTTAAAATGGCAGGTGTGTGAAATTAATCAAGGTCTCATCTGAATATTACAATGTGTACAGGAGTGAAATAGCCAACCAATTATGCCACAATGTACTACGGCATTTCTTATTACTTGCACAGGCATGTTGCAGGGAGGTCTGGCCCTACGCTACAGTCAATATTTTAAACCCAATGTGGCCCTCGCATGAAAAGAAATGCCCACCCCTGGCTTTCTCTGTGGTATCACAGAACGCTATAGGCCTACTGTATCACTAGACTAGAGAGTTGTTCGGTCCTGTCTGCCCCAGCAAAACAAAACGAAAAAGTCTGTGAACATTATTCTCAAAAGCATATGCAACATTGTTTTGCCTGGGCAAGTTAAGAATCCTGCCCCTATCTGCCCAACTTGCCCACAGTTTATTTGTTAATACTGCTTTGAAATATTGTTTTGCCTAAAATGCAGATTTTCTCTGACAAAATTCATTCTCATTCTCAGCAAGAGAGAAGACGCCCTGCTTAAGCCAAAGAAGACATATTTGGAAGTCAACAACACAACAAGAAGACAACAAGAAGACAAAGGAAAGATAAATAAGTATTCTGTCTCTCCCCTCTCTCTCTTTATCCTATAACCCCTGTTTGTGTGGCTTAAACCAGCAAGTTATGGTTAGCTAGTGTGATTAGGAACATCCACTTGGTGGCCTCTCTCTCTCTCTCTCTCTCTCTCTCTCTCTCTCTCTCTCTCTCTCTCTCTCTCTCTCTCTCATCTAATTTCAATCACCTTCAAAAATGGACCACTCAATGGGAGTGTCACAACTTCAGCCCCTGCTTCTGAAAAATGGAGGAGTTGATCGCAACATGTGTTCCTTGAATAGCAACCTCCAGCTACTTCGCCACATCCCAGAATTCCTTGACAGTGTGGATGAATGGAAGCACACTTCAGAATTGTTGAATACACTCTTTTCATTGTTTTCAAACTGTGGAAGTCCACAGCCACAAAGTGCACTTACATTAAGAAGAATACTTGCCATGGCAACAAACCACAATCTTAATTCTGGAGCACAAAATGATACTGTTGAACTGCTCAGCTATCTTCTAGACCACTGTCCAAGTGATTTGTTTTATTTTGATACAACTTCTGAATACCGATTTTGGATAAAAGATCAGCCTGTTCCATGTCCAACATGTGGCCATTATCCTGATAAAGTGTCTGGATCTGACAAAATTCTCAGGCTAGCATTGCCTCCTGCATCCTCATCAATTCTAACACTCAACAATCTTTTGCAAAGGCACTTTTCAATCCAATTGCAATCAGATGGCCGTGTCTGTGTATCATGCTCCATGCAAAATGTGAACTCTCCAAAGTTACCATATAAAGAAAAACTCAATCTACAAAAGTATCCACCATATCTTCTCATTCAGCTGGTGCGTATGAACTTTGTAGGAGGAGAAACTGTGAAAAACCCATTAGCCGTTCATCTTCCTGATGTGGTGTGCATTGAAAAGTGCCAATATACAGTGCATGGGACCATCACTCACATGGGGACTGCCCAGGCTGGACACAACAGAGCATATCTGAAGCATGGAAACAATTGGTTTCGCTGTGAAGATGCCAAAATGCCAGAGGTGAAGCAGCCAATTGACACTCCTTCAGAGCAGAATTACTGCATTCTTCTGAAAAAAATGGATACCACAGCGTCATTACAACCATCATTAAGGTCATGTCAGGTAGTGTTGGATAATCTTCCTGCCAAAAATATCAAACAAAGCTATGCAAGTGCCCTACGCCAGCCTCCAAAAAGTCAAAAGTCAAATTCCATGAAGAATATCCCAACAGAACATGAAACAACAAACCTCAAGCGCTCATTCATCAACAGTGAATCTCTACATCAGTCAGATGATCAACATAAGACTAAATATTCAGCTGAATCCTGTAAGGGATGCAAAAAGCCATACGCCCGTCTCTACAGTCATCTTTTGAAAACCAACTTGTGCAGTAAGTACTATGACATGGAAACTATGAAACTAGAGGTAGAGACTGCTAAGAAATTGGCACACCAATTATGCAGCCAAAGATACCGACAAAAAAAACAAGCTGAAGACCCAACATTTATTGACAAAGAAAATGCAGCACGGAAATTGCGTCAAAATCTTGAGATGAATCAAGATCCCAAGGTCTTCAAGGAAAAAAAGGCAAAAGGAAGACAAGAAAGACGCAAAAAGGAAATGGCTAAAGACCCAGAAGTTTTTAAAGAAAAAGAAGCAAAAGGAAGACAAGAAAGACGCAAAAAGGAAATGGCTAAAGACCCAGAAGTCTTAAAAGAAAAAGAAGCAAAAGGAAGACAAGAAAGACGCAAAAAGGAAATGGCTAAAGACCCAGAAGTCTTAAAAGAAAAAGAAGCAAAAGGAAGACAAGAAAGACGCAAAAAGGAAATGGCTAAAGACCCAGAAGTCTTAAAAGAAAAAGAAGCAAAAGGAAGACAAGAAAGACGCAAAAAGGAAATGGCTAAAGACCCAGAAGTTTTTAAAGAAAAAGAAGCAAAAGGAAGAAAAGAAAGACGCAAAAAGGAAATGGCTAAAGACCCAGAAGTCTTAAAAGAAAAAGAAGCAAAAGGAAGACAAGAAAGACGCAAAAAGGAAATGGCTAAAGACCCAGAAGTTTTTAAAGAAAAAGAAGCAAAAGGAAGACAAGAAAGACGCAAAAAGGAAATGGCTAAAGACCCAGAAGTCTTAAAAGAAAAAGAAGCAAAAGGAAGACAAGAAAGACGCAAAAAGGAAATGGCTAAAGACCCAGAAGTCTTAAAAGAAAAAGAAGCAAAAGGAAGACAAGAAAGACGCAAAAAGGAAATGGCTAAAGACCCAGAAGTCTTTAAAGAAAAAGAGGCTATTGGAAGAAAACAGCGAAGAGAGAAAGAAATGAAAGAGAATCCAGACAAGTATAGATTGAAAGAAAAAAAGAAAAAACAGCACCGTTTAGCTTTAACAGATACGGCTTTCAAAAGAAAAAAAACATTCTTGGCATCAATTCGCAATGGTCGAATATATTTCTGTGTGTGCTGCCACCGCAAACTGCAAGAAAACCAAGTAGTGGAATTAGATGCAAACTGGAAGGAATGTATGGAGGCGCAATATCCTGGATCAACTTCAGAATTCATTGAATCTGTCCCGAATCGAACCATTTTCATTCCAGTTCAATTGCATGAACATCATCAGCTTCTCACAGGGGACTTCATCTGCCATACATGCAAGAAATACTTGGAGAGAAACAAGATGCCACCTATGTGTGCAAAGAATGATCTTCAGTTTTTCAACATTGACAGACACCCTGAATTGAAGCTGAGTGATTTAGAGCAGCAACTTATTGCACTAAATATTCTATTTCAAATAATTGTCTTATTACCCAAAAGTCGAATGAATGCTTTGAAGGACAAAATAGTCAGTGTACCAATCAACCCTGAAGATGTAGTTCAAACTTTAACAAAGCTCCCTCGAACACCAACTGATGCAAGTTTGTCAGTGGTACAATTAAAGAGAAGGTTGAATTTTCCTGGAATCCACAATGAACAACTTATTGATGTCAGAAAAGTTTAGCAGGCACTGCATACCCTCATTGCCTTGAAGAACCCACATTATCACAATATTTTGGAGGATCAAAGCTTTAAGCAAAGGTGCCAAGAGACAGATCCAGAGGGCTACAAAATTCTTTTTCCAACAGAGGAAATTGATCTTGAATCACTGGAAATAAATTCTGAGAATACAATAAATGAGATTGATTTGGATAACCTGATACACCCTCAAAAAGATACAAATGAAGAGAATAATTCCAAAGAAGTTGATGAAGATGACGAATACCTACAGCATGATCCAATTGGGAAAAGCCAATTCAACTATAACAGGTCTACATGTTTTGGAGAGGATCATCCAGAAATTCATATTGAAGAAAATACAACAGAATCAACACAAGTTGCCCCTGGACAGGGAAAAATTCCTAAAAGTATGCTTCAAGATGATGATTTTGAAGTTAAGTCATTTCCATGCCTTTTTCCAGATGGAAAGAATGGTAAGGATCATAAACGACAAGTTCCACTCTCTGATCAACATTACTGGATTCAAAGAATTCTGAATATTGATGAACGGTGTGGAAATAATCCAGCCTATGTTTTTATGGCAGCTGCCCACACCGAGTTAAAACAGATGAATAGAAATATTAACTTGTCATTTCAAAAAGGCCTGGAGAAAGTAAACCCTGATGGTTCATGCATTTACTCCTTGGAAGATCCCTACATGGTACTAGACAACATAAAAAATACACCACGCTATTGGAAAAAAGCTAGACAAGAGCTCTATGCGAGATTGGAAAATCTTGGGCCATTCACCTTTTTCTTTACGCTATCTTGCGCTGATATAAGATGGCCTGAGAACTTCACTTCTCTTCTTGAAGGACACAAAATAACATTTGATTGCATTGAAGGTAAAGAAGAATTTTTCATTGATGAGAAGCCATTAGAGGATTTCCTTAAAGCATATCCTAATAAACACACTGTTATAAAAAACAATCTTCTTAATGCCACGCTGAATTTTCAACATCGACTGCGAATGTTCTTGAAGCATGTAATGCTGTCCAAAGGCTCTGAACTAACACTCAGTCACTATAACTACAGGATAGAATTTCAATTAAGAGGGGCTCCTCATGCTCATGGAACACTCTGGATGGATTGGAAAAGATTCACTGGGCTTCCACGTCCAACTGTGGACAAGATTGAGCATGCCTTCGCTCTGATAAAGGAAGGAGAGGTACTGGATCAAGATCAAACTCAATCCCTTGCACAGTTTGCAAACCTGTTCATCTCTGTATCTTTGATGAATCCAGAAACAAGAAAAATTGTGGAAGAAGTAAATGTTCATCACCATACTAAGAAGGCATGCAGAAAGTATGGTACCGCTTGTCGCTTCAACTTCCCAAGATTCCCGATTCATAAAACAATCATAAGTGCTCCATCCAACATAACATATTCCTGCGAAAAAGAAAGGAAGAAAGAAATGAAAAAGCAAACTGGCATTCTGAAAGCTGTGAAGGAGGTTCTTGAAGATGACGACAATTTAAAGGAAATTTGCCTTTACAAAAAAGCGGAAATGGAAAATATTTGGAAAGACCGATTACAAAAGTGGAGAATCAAAGATATCATTCATAATGGTGAGCTCAACAAAAAATCAAGGGTCAAAATACCTGAACATTTACATTCTTTTCTTCAAGATATCATTGATGAAACTGGTTGGAGCTCAATCAAAGATCTCAAATCTAAAGAGCTTCTCCTTCCTGATCATGAAATTGAAGTGGCAGCTCTCATCAAGGAAAGAGTTGAAAACCTCCTTCAAAAAGTTGATCCTACAAAATTTGTGGATGTGGAGAAACCAATATTGCAGCAGTATGAAGAGGCTCTCTCTGTCAACAGAAAAGGTTATTCTGTTCATTACATGCGGGATGTTGGGGAAACTATGGTCAACACCTACAATCCAGAGTGGATCTCTGCCTGGAATGGAAATATGGATTTCCAACTTTGTTTAGACTATTATGCTGTCATCACATATATCAGTGACTACTATTGTAAAGATGATAGTGGCACAATGAAGATACTCCAAGAGGCTCTGAGAGAGTCAATGAATGATGATCTTCGGACAAAATTAAAAAGAATGGTGTCCGTTTTTCTCACTCATCGTCAAATGGGGGAAAGTGAAGCATATTTTCGCATCATGCCTAGCATGCATATGAAAGACTCAAATATCAAAACTGTCTTTGCCCAGACTGGGTTCAATCCAAGTAGATACTTGGAAAAGGTGGAAGATAATGATGTCAACCAATGTGAAAAGATAATAGAAGTCGAAGGAAGAAGTGGGAAATATCAAGAGAAGCCATCTTTGTATGAAAAATATCTTCGCAGGGATACTAAAACTCAACCACACTTGTCAAACCTCTGCTACTCACAATTTGTCAAACATTATCAATCAGTGAGTAAAATTGATGGGAACTTTAATTTTGCCCCAGTGAGGGTAAACAAACAATTTGATCACAAGGGGGTTCCACTTTATGATGATCATATAGTGACTGAAGACTATGATAACAATGATTATGCTACTGAACTGCCAAAATTCATCCTCATCACTGATCTGAAACCTGGAGAACTGCCATACATGAAACGAAGAGCTCCACAGGTTCTCAGATATCATAAATTCAATCGTGAAAAGAATCCTCATGAATATTACTACTCAGAGCTTCAGCTGTATCTTCCACACTCAACCTCACTTGAACACAATTTGGATAAGGACAAGCATGAATTTGATTGCTGTCTAAAAACCTATGAGTCACACAAAATAAGCAATATAAAGAGGAGAATCATGCCATACTTGGAGTCTGTGGAAGAGGGCATGGAAAAGGCTCAAGAACTTCTACATAACACTGTTGGAGATGACCTTGACCCCGAAGGAGAAGCTGAAAGAGCTGAATGTGAAGAGGAAGGAACCATAGACAATCCTGATTTTGCTTTCTCTGATCCAGGGAATCTGGATAAAGACATGGAAACTTCCTCATCTGGTCTTTTCAAAACAGTTACTCTCTCCTCCGATTCTGAACTAGAACAGCTTACAGAGAAGCTTGATGAAGACCAAAGATTGGCCTTAAGTTTTATTTTTAACTATGCTCGCCAGCTTAAAATGTCTCGTTCTACTTTGGAGAAAATTGAACCACCATTGTTGGTAGTGCAGGGAGGTGCAGGCGCAGGCAAAAGTCTACTGATCAATGCTATTGGACAATGGTTTGAAAAGGAACTTCAACAATCTGGAGATGATCCTAATAAACCATATGTCCTTCTCACTGCATTTACAGGAACAGCAGCCGCAAACATTGATGGAATGACTCTTCATAGTGCTTTCAATTTCAATTTTGGTAATGAATTTCTGTCTCTTGGAGACAAAACCAGAGATGAGAAGAGGGAACAACTTAAGAATTTGAAATTAGTAGTCATTGATGAATACAGCATGCTGAAAGCTGACATGTTGTACCAAATAGATTTGCGACTTCGTGAACTCAAACAAAACTCGGAAGATGCATTTGGCGGCTGTGCCATTTTGTGACTGGGTGATATCCTCCAATTACGTCCAGTTATGGGAAGGTACATTTTTGAAGAGCCCCAATGTGCCAATTATCATTTGCCCTTTTTGATTGACCCACTATGGATGAAAATGGAAATCTTACTTCTTACTCATAATCATCGCCAAGGAGACGACTTCCTGTATGCAGAGATTTTGAATAGACTTAGAAGCGGACATCAAACACCAGAGGACTGCAACATTCTGAAGCAAAGAGTAAGACCTGTGAACCATCCTGACATACCAGCTGATGCCCTCTATATCATATGCAACAATGTTGGTGTAAATAAAATCAACGAAGAAATGTTGGAAAACATGGATGGCCAGTGCTACTCTTTTAAAGCCAATGTCTTAAGAGCTGGAAAAGAGCTGACAAACCCAAAAAAGAGTCGCGATGGGTCAATTTTCAATACTCCATTACAGTTCAACCTGAACCTCAAAATTGGTGCTCAGATAATGCTAACATACAATGTTGATGTTTTGGATTCCCTCACAAATGGAATGATTGGTCGTGTCATGGGATTTGAATACACCCCTAATGGCACCGTTAAAACAGTTCTTGTGCATTTCAATAATGAAAAATCTGGCAAAGAAAAAAGAAAAAAAAACTCACCTCGGATCATAACAGAATTTCCCAACATCCCTATCACCCCAATTGCTAGAATTGAATTCCGCTTCAATATGTCAAAGAATCCCACATCTCAAAATGATTTCTTGACAGCAAGTCAATTCCCTCTGAAACTGTCATTTGCATGCACAGCCCACAAGATGCAAGGGAGTACAGTTGCAAAACCAAATACTTTGGCAATTGATTTGAAACCAGTAAGAGAACCGGCTCAAGCATATGTAATGATGAGTCGTGTTCAGGCACTAGATCAACTCTTCATTCTCAATGAATTTCCCGAATGCAAAATTTATCCATCTGATACAGCAATGACAGAACTCACAAGACTGCAAGAAGTGGCATTGAATGGCCGACAAATTGCAATAAAAAATAGTCTTCTACTATCTACTTTGAACATTCGATCACTTCCACGGCATCACAGGCATCTTCTATCTGACCCACAAATTGGAGGTGATGTCATTGCACTTCAAGAGACATGGTGTGACACTGATAAGGACTATGATGATCTACATATACCAGGATATGAGATGACGCTTGTGAGTCATGGGAGAGGAAAAGGAATAGCTACATATATCAAGGAAGACTTCAAAGTATCCGGCACCATCAACAAAGAGCTCTATCAAATGATGAGAGTCTCTAATAGACATATGGATGTAATTAATGTGTATTTGTCCCGGGGTGCAAACAAGCAATGTTTCCTTCAAGATTTGGAAAGTTTGGCAAGAGGCTCCAGGACTTGCATCATTGTTGGAGACTTCAATATCAACTTCCTTGCTAACCCAAAAGAAATCATCATTAGCAGGATGTCAGCAAATAACTTCAATCAAATAGTCACAAAACCTACGCATGTTGAAGGAGGACTACTTGACCATGTATATGTGAAAAACTCAACTCATTCTTATGATGTGATGACAAACTTTCCTTTCTATTCTGATCATGCTGTTGTATCAGTTATCAAGCCAGCTGAATCTTGATTATTAGCAAAAATCTGAAACTCCTATGCACAGTCAGGTTCCAGGTGCTGGAGAAGTGCAGTCATCACTAATCCACAGCAGTGTTTCCCATACATTGAGGAAACTATGGCGGCCCGCCATAGTTTAAATTTGGCCGCCATAGTTTCCCGAAAATGTAAAAAAAAAAAAAAAAAAAAAAAAAAATTTTTTTTTTTTTACGATTGCCGTTTTTGTTAAAAACGATTTGAATTACGATTTCCTTCGCAGTTTCCTCCTGGAGGAAATACATCCTATAGAGAAAAACACAAGTGCCTAGTCAAGTTGTTACCTCCGCCAGGAGGTTATGTGATCGCCCGAATTTGTGTGTGTTCGTCACGCTGCTATTACATGGCCTGCCACAGGGTGCGCAAGGACCACTGAGGAGGAGCCCTGAGCAGCACCCACTTACTAACTGGCGTACCTTCACGCAGCCACCTTCACGCAGCCACACCGGGGCAGAGCATTGAAGTGAAATGCATTAGCCTACCGCAGTCAAAATCGCTATCAAAAAGCAGCCTTAGCTACAGCCTCGCAGATCGTTTAAGTTCACAATGCTGTCACAAAACATTCATATAAAATGAAGCTCAAAGAAAGGCGCGCGCGAATTGCGTTAGTCCACGGTGATTTGCTGCTTCCCAAATCCCCGCGCACTGAAGCCATCAGCATTACAAACATTCCATAGACTAGTTCCTAGACTTCATAACGAATGAACGCTGGAGATGCGGCGAACAGTGATTTTCAATACGGAATAGAGACGGGCTCGGGTCAAGCCACAGCGCCAAGACCTATCACAGGTAGGAGGAACTTCAACAACTGTAGTGTCGGGGTAGGCAATGATTCCCCCAGTCGAGTCGACATGTCTCTCGCTAAGCAATTGCGTTTGCACCACAATGTTGGTGTCGATATTGCAACGATATTGCAACAGCTAGAAATTTTAGAAGTGGATTTACCTCTCAAAAGTTTGTTTAGCCTTACGAAATAGCCCAAAACAATAACTGACACTCCACAACCATCCATGCACAGCCACTGGATAAGGGGATTCTTGCACATTTCATTCTGATTCAATAATTAAGTGAACGGCTCAAAGTAGCCACAGTGTGTTGTCTTGTTATTACAAAAAATAGGCCTATATATATAATAATATAATATAATAGGCCTATTACTGCGCGTTGGGGACCGCTGCACTACTGTAGAATATGTAGGCTACGGGTGTTGGCCAATGAAAATTGTGCTTTTTAATTTGTATTTTGTTTTAGATGGTAGCCTAATGAAAGGCATGCTGCCAATCATCAACAATGTGACTATGTAGCAATGAGCTTCAAGGCTTAAGTGCATTTGCAAATCACAGAAGGCATAGGCTATAGCATGAACAATCACTTTGCCAATAAAACAATCAAAGGTGAACTAAACAGACCACAGCTAGAGGACATGAAAATGATAAAAGAGACAGTAGAACTATAATTTGGTTACGACTTGACGGTTCAATTACCTGAACACAAATGCTATGTAGCCTATAGGCCTAAATGCATGAAACCACATCATGACTCCACTTATGTCCAAAACGAACTGAACTTCCTTGGCGGAGGTCTGCGTTCTCTGAATGCATTTCTAGTTAGTTAACTTCGGTTTGGGAGCAATAAAAAAACCTTCAGAGAAGGGACAGTTGGGATGAGTTTACCAACACTCCCCAGGCTTTGTTTTACAGTTGTAATTAGGTGACAGGCCTTCATTGACAAGGCAGAGGAGACATCGGGCTGCATATAGAAATTAATGTGTAATGAATGTGAATATACATAAATGTGTAATATGTTGTTCAGCCCTTTTAATGGGAGGAATTTTGAAAAACTGGCCCTGTGACCAGCACCCCTCATGTAGAATGTGTACGCCTATGTGTGTGTGGGGAAAAGGCATAGCCTACCCTCTTAGACCCTTTTTGTTTATGCATTAACAATTTCACAGTAATCTTAAATTCTTATCTCTGCTCCTATTTTGTTTTATTATTTTTTTCATTACATAGACCCCTGCATGTGTATTATGTAGCCTTTTTTCTCAAAATATAAATGGCTGAAATGTAGGCCTAGGCCTATAGTTTCTCCATGCGCCAATGTCATACTGTACTCATTGTTTTGCCATTTTGCATTTACACTGCGCGAATAACACCCCACCAAAAAAAAGGCCCGCGTGAAAAGACCCGACACCCCCCCCCCCCCCCCCCCCCCCCCCGGAAAAAAAAAATCCGGCTGCCCCCATAGTTTCCAAAATTTCTGTGGGAAACACTGCACANTAAAAAAAAAAAAAAAGAGAGAGAGAGAGAGAGGGATCACCGCACACTGGTGGACTTAACTTTGCTGCTTTTTATGTAGGTGAACGACGCGTTTTGCCTTGCGCTTTGTCAGGTTCATTTTTCATGGTTATTAGCGTTTCTAAGATGATAATTTCTTATTTTGTATTTTGATTCATGCCGTTAGCATATTGTGTTTAATTTTTCTCCATTAATTATCATTTACTGTTGAGGATTTGTTAAAACTGTGTTACATTGCTACAATGAATGTACTGTGTCTCACTTTTCATTTTCATTTAAGAAAGTAGTATGATTGAAGAAGGTGGATTGACATCTCATTGATTTTATTATATCAATACCCAACATTGATACAATAGAAGTCAGTTAAAGGTATGTCATGGGGGAGGTAAATCATATAACTTTTTTTCTTTTAGAATGGGCACAATGCTTTCATAGAACAGTTTTGTTTCAAATGTATGTACAAATTCCTACTTCAATAAAACCTTGAGCCATTGTTGAAAATCTGTCTCATTTAGTTCTTATTGATTGATGACCTAAGTTTTACTTTTCATATTAAATATGGAATATTGTATGATTCAAGAGGGTGGATTAACAAAGTTTTATTGGGGTGTTTTTAGATGCATCCACACATCTCTATATGAGGCTTTATGTCCATTGCTCCGTGACCCCTTTCTTAATTGTAATTCCATCCAGTGTCCACAAGGCGGCAAAGTTGAGTAACAAAATGTTTAGAACACAGGCATAGATCCACAGGCATAGACCAGGGGTGTCAAACTCAAATTGACTGAGGGCCAAAATCAAAATCTGGAACGAAGTCGCGGGCCAACTCAACATTTATTTTAAAAAATGGACTAAAATTGTGTGTACATGCACTTCATATTCATAGTTACATTTCACACACACTCTTTCCCATCATATTTGTTAGTTCAAATGTGTCTGCACATCCCGTGACACAGCTAATTTCATGTTCACATTAAGGCGTATGTGGGCCAACTGTAATAGATATTTTTAAATGATCTTGCGGGCCGAATAAAATGTCTTCGCGGGCCAAATTTGGCCCCCGGACCTGAGTTTCACATCCCTGGCATAGACGGACGCATCTGTTGTCCGCCTGTCGGACTTGTTTCTCAAACAACGGATGGATGTTTCTTAGCAATTTGCTTGAAAACCAGTCTGGATTAAAATACAATTTTTGTATGAGAGATGCTTTTAATGATTTATTCATTGCTCTCAGGTTTAACAGTTGCGTACCACCTACCTCATAATCGTTATATAGATATGCTCGTCTAACTTTATCTTTTTTGCCATTCCAGATAAACTTAAATATTTGTTGTTCATATTCTTTAAAAAAGATTTCAGGAGGTGAAGGGAGTGCTAACATTAAATACGTAAATTGAGACACAACTAAGGAATTTATAAGTGTTACTTTACCATAAATAGAATTCAGCCATCTTGAAAGTGTTCACCTCCAAACTCGAATCAGTTCATGAAGCTGCCCTAGAGCATTCACCCAAAAAATCTGGGACAAATCCAAACATCCGTTCAAAAGTTATCGCGTTAACACGAAAGACCTTACGCGGCGGCGGCGGACGCGGCGGCGGACGCGGCGGCGGACGCGGCGGCGGACGCGGCGGCGGCGGACGCGGACGCGGTGGCGGCGCACGCAAAACCATTACATCCCCGACGCTCCGCGTTTCGGGGATACAATGACATAGTAGTGGGCTTCCTCTTGTATAGAGAACAATGTACTGATGTAGAGATGGGTAAATAGAGGATGTCTGTCGGAGGTCTGAGATCTCTCGATACCTCACTTTGGACCAATTGTTAAACTTTGATTTTTTTTTTAAATGTTAAAAAGTTACACGCATGGTTACATTCTGGAAGATATAGCAAATATAATTGGTAAATAAAATATGAATTGGAAAGTAAACTGAAGGTAAAGAAAGGATTCTGGAAAATTCTCTAAACACAAGCTAATGCCCCCTGGGCTGAAACCTCACCATACTGTACCTGTGTGTAGCCAGTGGTCCCATTGTCACTGTGCAAACAACAAAACAATCACTATGGTGGGTAAACATGGCTGACCATTAGTACACTATGTATGATAATAATAACAATAATAATAATAATAATAATTACAGTGTACACACCTCTTGATACTTTGCTGTAGATTGCATCAGAGTCACTAGAGGAGGGAAGAAAGATAAGGGGAGACGGAGAGAGAGAGAGAGAGAGAGAGAGAAGAAGAAGAAGAAAACAATGAGAAAAGTACTGCATGCATGTGCGCAACACAACTACCGTACATAATACTGTAGTTTAATACAGTCATGGGCAACTATAACCCATCGGTTGCAACCAAAATGGTTCCACACAGCGGCGTTTATGGCAACGTATTCACTTTCATAGTTGAGAAATACCTCATACAATGACAGCTGAGTGCTTCCTCTTGAACAGAGAACACTGAACTGATGTAAAAGTGTCTGTCTGTCAAGACCTATAGAGAGCTCATTTTGAGGAACTCTGTTAAGTCTCAAAATGTTAACATTTTCACCCAAAGGTGACACATGATTATATTCTAGAAGACCTTAGCAGAATTGGAAAGTAAAATGAAGTTGAAGGCACTATTTTTACTCGAGAATAACACAAGCTCAACAAAAAACTTACTGAGTGCCCCCCAGGCAAGAGTTAAATCATCATACTGTACCTATATGTCGCTAGGGGTTCCATTCTCACTGTGACAAGAAAAACAAAACAATCAATATGGTTGGGAAACATGGCTGACCATTAGTACAATACTACTACTACTACTACTACTACTACTACTACTAATAATAATAATAATATTAATAATAGCAATAGTTACACTATAAATACCTCGTGATACTTTGCTGTAGATCGTATCTCTGTCAGCAGTTTTCACTGTCTCACTGGAGGAAGGCAGAGAGACAATGCACCAGAGTAAAAAGTACTGCAAATTGCAGAATTTATGATATCATACTTCACTTTCGTAATTCAGAACTGCCTCATACAATGGCAGTCGAGTACTTCCTGTACAGAAAGACAGTCTTAACATAGAGATGGACAAATGCAGTATGCCTCTCAGAAACCTGCAACCTCTCAAGGCCTTACTTCGAGTTAAAGGCCAAAACAATCCCTAACCCTAACCTGCCAGTAAGAAATGTTTTGTGAGGGAAAGAAAATAAGGCTGTGGGCAAGCAGTTCTGTGGGCCTATCATGGAAAGCACTTCCATGACCCCATCACAGAATTTTGGCAAAATCTACGACACTGTCACAGATTTAGAGTCACAGCGGTTCACCATACGATAGCCTACCTGTGTGCAGTCAGAGCTTCACTTGTTGCTGTGAAAACAACAAAACAGTCAAACAAAAATAGTCACTCAGTCTGTAGCTAATATGAAGGATATTGAGTGTAGGCCTAAGTGTTAATACACATGTATGTGCATGTGTACACACACACACACACACACCTACACACCTGTAACGTGTCTGGCTTCGCTATATATGATATCTGAGGGTTCTCTGGACTCCCTGGAAGAGTAGGAAGTGTGTTAGACAGTAGGGGTGTTGGACTGTGTGTGTGTGTACATGAAAAACTAGACTGCCTGTGCAGTCGCCTTCGACTGCTTAAGGTATATCCCCGAAACGCGACGCTTCCAGTCCCCCATCATTCCTGCCACTCCCGTCCACCATTTCGTAAACGTATATACAGACGTGACATGACGCGCATAGGCTTAAAATTAAACGACTATTGTGAAAATGAAGCAAAAAATGGGGCAAATGGTAATACTGTTTTAATGGTTCAGTGGATATACCACATTAGGTACAGTGTAATAACCAGTGTAACAATATTTAATACAATGTAATTTTTTTTACTTACATCATGTGTTTGTGCGTAAGTGGTATTACATGGTATTGCATATTGTTACACTGGTATTACACTATATTACATGGTATTGCATACTGATACACTCGTTACTACACTGTACCTGATATTGCATATTGTTACACTGGTATTACACTAGTGTTAAATGGTATTAAATATTGTTACATTGGTTATTACACTGTACCTAATATGGTAGATTCACTGAAATGGTGAACCATTAAAATAAGGTGTTACCGGGCAAATCAATCCACCCAGTCAGAAGTTATGGGCCAAATGAAAATTCCGCCATTTTGAAAGTGTTGTCTTCCAAACTCGAATCAGTTCATGAACCTACCCTAGAGCATTCACACACAAAATCTGGGACAAATCCATCCAACCGGTCAGTAGTTATGGGCCAAACAATAATTCGGCCATCTTGAATTCCGCCATCTTGAAAGTGTTGACCTCCAAACTCGAATCAGTTCATGAACCTACCCTAGAGCATTCACACACCAAATCTGGGACAAATCCATCCACCAGGTCAGAAGTTATGGACCAAACAAAAATTCGGCCATCTTGAATTCAGCCATCTTGAAAGTGTTGACCTCCCAACTCGAAGCAGTTCATGAACCTACCCTAGAGCATTCACACACCAAATCTGGGACAAATCCATCCACCCGGTCAGAAGTTATGGACCAAACAAAAATTCGGCCATCTTGAATTCAGCCATCTTGAAAGTGTTGACCTCCAAACTCGAATCAGTTCATGAACCTGTCCTAGAGCATTCACCCAAAAAATCTGGGACAAATCCAAACATCCATTCAAAAGTTATTGCGTTAACACGAAAGACCTTACGCGGCGGCAGACGCGGACGCGGCGGCGGCGGCAGACGCGAAACCATTACATCCCCGACGCTCCGCGTTTCGGGGATATAAATATATAATAAGTGTCAAACTCAAGTTGTCCATACCCGCAACCTGTCCCCGGCTTCCTCTTTGCTGTGATCAAAACAAGTTGTTACTTATTCTGTGATAAACAGTACAAGCATAAAACCTGGAGTATAGTATAGTTTCATCACACACACACACACACACACACACACACACACACACACACACACACACACACACACACACACACACACACACACACACACACACCTTTAACATGCGTTGCTACACTGTACACAACATCAGCTTCGCCGGTCTCCCTGGAAAAGACAAAATGGGTGAGAGGAAGGCCGAAAATCAGAGGGGAGATGGTACACATGAATTTGCTATGCATATAAAAAAGGATCTAACTCAAAATACTATGTCAATACCTGCTACGAGTCTTTGATTTCTTCTTAGCTGTGACCAAAACAAACATAGTACCGTTATACTGTATATTCTGTAATATATGAGCATGAAATCTGTATCTTTAATTAATCTGATGCATGCAGGCACGCACGCACGCACACTCACAGGGCCGTCCCGAGGCATAAGCTATATAGCTTAGGGCCCCCACGCCTTTAGGGAGCCCTGCTGTGAGCGGCAATGTTCCAGGAAGAAATGAACGCACCATTTCCCCTTGTCATATACCGGTAATTCTTTCTCATGTACCACTGACTGTGGCACAATGGAAACAGGACTCATTATGAAGGGACACCTCAATGACAAAAGGGGCAAGCAATTTTTCATGTACCACTTTTAATTGTAAAAACCCTACAATAAACACAGAATATAACAAAGAGTAATAGTTTTGAGGCAAAACTAAGATATTTCTTCATGATAAATGGATTTTCGTTTGAGAAATTTTGCACCAAGAAGCGCAGTGCATGATGTGTACACGATCTACAGACAGCCTACCCATGTCCTTAGATCCTACCCCTCACTCGTGGAAGTAAATTATGCTTATGAACATCTGATGCTGAGTAGGTGGTGGTGTTGGGGGTCCTAAATGAAATTTTGCTTAGGGCCCTACACACACACACACACACACACACACACACACACACACACACACACACACACACACACACACACACACACACACACACACACACACACACACACACACACACACACCTTTAACATGTGTAGCTTGACTGTAGATTACATCATCTCCACCAGTCTCCCTGGAAAAGACACAATGGGTGAGAGAAAATCAAGAGTTGAAGAGGGCAGATTTATAAAGTATGATTTTTAAATTCTTATGATTCTTCAGATTTTTAATTCTATTTAATGTAGCCTATAGATTGATTAAATATGCATCATGTAGGCAGTCAAATAATGTCCTTAAATATAAACCAACTAAATATGACTTGAGTAAATGGTGAATGAATCTCCTTAAATATAAATCTCAATTCAATGTTTTAAGTGCCCATGTAAATGCAGCTATTGTTGGCCTTAGCAAGACGCGTTTGGCAACATGTTTTTCTGTTGAAGAGACTTACCAACTTTGTTGTGGCCCCTGATGATCTGAGGAAACGACAGAAAAGTAAAAAACTTAAATTTCCCAGTAAATAAATAAATAAAGCAGAAAACATTTGACATGCAAGACAACAGCAACAGTCACCTTGGACGTGTCTTGGTTGGCTGTAGATAATATCTGCGTCCTGAGTTTCCTGTGTCTGCCTGCACGTGTGTGTGCATGTGCGTGTGTGTGTGCGTGTGTGTGTGTGTGTGTGTGTGTGCGTGTGCGTGTGCGTGTGCGTGTGTTTGATGGGCAGAGAACAAAGTCAGAGAGGGAAGAAGGGGTGACAAAACATTACATTGATGCACAGTATGCTATTATTAGGGTTATATATTGGTGTAACAGCATTATTGATTGTTAATGGTCACTTACCGCTGTGTAGTATTTGCCCGTAAACTTGCTAGACAATAGAGGCATGCAGGTCAGTTGTGTGGAACAGTCAAACTCATATACACCACACACAGTGAGAAATCTAGTGTTCATTGAACCCTTACATAGTCGATGTAACACTTCCTGGAGTGTGTTAGGTCTCAGAGTACTCTCTAAGTGTTCATTTAGTGAACATTTAACTGAATGTACTGTGCACACATTCGATACAGTGGGATTCTGCCTACTATACCGTATACTACAACAGTCCTATGTTTCCACAGCTCTATGTTCCCACAGTTCTACTTTCCTACAGTCCTATGTTTCCACAGCTCGATGTTCCCAAAGACCTGTGTTCCCAAAGTTACATCTCCCCTCAGCTCTACATTCGTCTACCGTTAGAAGTGACCCTCGTCACGCTGGAAAAAATAATTATTTATACAAGTATATATATAAAAATAATACAGAAATAAAGATTCCTAATGAACACATTGGCAAGTAAGATTTAAGTATATTAAACATTTATCTACAATTTTACTTACACATTTTGTCCGATTTTTTGCACAGCACGATACTCCCTCCCACAAGAACACAAAGCAAAATGAAAGGGATTGGAATCAAATGAAGACTGGTCGATATCATAGGAGAATTTTCTGGTAGATAAAATGGAAGACGTTTAGATTGGACAGATCAAATTTAAAGTTTGATTTAGTTAATTTGGTGCTGTTTGTTTTGCAGTTAAATCTCAGCATCTTGATCATGCACAAGACATCTTACTTACTTTGTGTTTTATAGCATGGTTATATTCATGTTAAACATAAATACTTAAAATCAAAGTCAAATAAGTGGTGTATGGTGTGTGACCTTAACAATGTATGAGGCCATGGTTGTTCTATATAGTCGTAATGCAAACACATATAATACCAGAGGACTGAGGATATTTTCACATAGAGCAAACCAAACAAAAGTCCTTCTGCAAGTGGACAAAAAGTAGACCAGCAGAACAAGATCTCTTCTTTGTGTTCACATTGGCCTTCATTTATCAAACTAGCGTACAATGAAAAACATGCCTACGTGATGCGCATGTCTTTTCTGCGAAAGGTTGGCATTTATCAAATCTCATCGTAAGCGCAGGAAAGATGAAATCGGTACGACAGGTCTGATTTGGCGTACACTATTCTCAAGTTGGACTTAAGATGACTATGATCGCCTAGATAATTACAATTTTTTTTTTACATTTTATACTTTGGCTATAAATCGACTTTTCTTAGTGTTTGAATTGGTGCAGCCTCGCAGAGAGTAAGCCTACTGCGTTAATTTGACATAGGTGAACAATTGCAAGAGACTAATTTGTGATTTGACGAGATGTTTGAATAATTATGCAATATGCAGCCGCCTATTGGAACGCACCTTCAGTAGCGAGATCAAAGGGATCAGCCAGCGGTGTTATAACACCCTCGGTTGCAGGTGGGTACATGGAAGAGGTAGGCTACTTGACTGAGACCACTGAGATGTTTTTCCCAGGAGAGTGGGTCATGAGAATTTGTCTTCCTGCATCGCATGGTGCCGATGAACAGCATACCTGTGCAAAAGCACAATCAACATTCGGTTTGCCTGATGGCTGACTTTCCAAACGTGATTTGGAGAGATTGCTACCCCACCAAGTGTGTCTGCACCATCCATTAATGACTGTACAGTATACACTACATAAATCGGATGGATGGCCATTAATGTGCAAGCTATGACAAAACACGTCGAGTGTAACATGGTCAGTAGCCCATATGGCCAGGACGCACGCATAGGCCTAAATAATAACATAATAATCGACAGTACTAGTACTAGTACCAGACAGGACTAATAATAGTCATAATACATATCTCCAGGCTCAGTTTCGCTGTTAATTATTTCCACGTGTTATTTTGTTGTCAAACTCGCTGTAATGTCAAATTTTAAGCTGTCCGTCAACCAGAAACGTGGATGGTTTAACCGGTTTGCATCTCTCCATGTCGTAAACTGAGGGGTGCGGTCTCCTTCCCGCCGTTTTAGAGAAGGTGTGATTATTGTAATTACGATGGTTTTCAGACGCCAGATTTATCAACAGCCACTCGTTCTTACGATGGGATTGGTGAGGTACGCATTTTAAGTAAATCTCACGTGAGCCTTGTCGTACAACGAGTTTTGTGCTCATTTTTACGATGGTTCCTACGCTAGCTTGATAAATGAGGGCCATAGTGAGGTTTTAACTATGATGGTTCTCTTTCTGGTCCATTTGGAGACCCAGCTCCCTTTCTGTTCATACCAGTTTTTTTTTAGAGCTCTACTTACTTGATTACACATTGGCACATGTAAAACACTGCAAAACGACAGCATTTAATATTATGTAATATTTTAACATTTTATTAATAGCGATTAATTTCCAGTGTGTCAGCCTACGATTGCTCTACTGTATCGTACGAATGTAATATAATGTACAACCTGTGTAACAGAACAGCTTACCTGTGACTTGGAGTATGGTGGATCCTTCTTTTGAACATCTAATACTATTAGCTCTGTGTTTAATTATAGAGTACACACAGCTGTAATTCCCAGAGTCTTCCAGCCCGGCATGTTTGATATGAAAATAGACAACTGAACCTCCTTGTGATATCGCTATGTCGACTCCAACCCCTTTCTTGCAAAGGTACATGTGCAAGTCTTGGGATTTTCTCTCAAGAACAGCAAGCCTACATTTCATTTCCACAGAATCTCCCACATTCACAGACATGGTTGGTGTAGAAATGAGGGCCACACCAAAATCTAAAACACAAGAATACGATGGAAAGCATGTTAACATAGTATTTGCATGATACATATAATATATCATATAGGCCTATGATTACCATATTATCAGTAGTATATTCGCTTATGAATGTAGCACTTTGATGGGGAAGATACACATATACATGATATATAATGCTTTCTTATTACCTTTGACATGAATGAGGATGGGCTGGCTATCCACACAAGTCACGTCTTGTGCCAAGTGTCTGGATGGTGAGTACACACAACTGTAGTTCCCAGAGTCATTTTTGGTGACATTTGCAAGAGTGAATAAAGCCTCCTTGAGATTGTATGCATCTCCATCCTAATTCCAACTCCATTCTTACAAAGATAGAAGTGTAGCTCACTCGGATTTTTCACATTAGTCTGTAAAAGACCACACTTCATTTCAAAAGTGTCCCCCTCCAATACCTCAGCAGACTTTGGAAAAATAGTTGCGGGTTTCAAACCTGCAAGTAATGGTAAATGTTCCATGATTAAGTGGTAACTCAACATATTGCTAAAAAAAATAAAATGTGTATGACATGTGGTGATTATATGTAATATATGAACAATTCATCTTGATTTAACCACCTCAGACGATTTTACATACCAGTTTGAGAAGACAGGCCCACCATGGCACACAAACAGTCTTTGAAAAGGAACGATAGGTGGGAATTAGATATTATAGTTTCAAATATTGGCTTCATTGACAATTTCATTAACTTTTGTGAATATGTGTTTTAGTACTATAGTAATACATTTAATTACACACGAAAACCACAAAACTGAGCACATGTCTGCCTACATCTGTAGGTAAACTTATATCATCATACTGTATTGTGTAACACCTGATATTCTGAATATATTTTTACATTTATGATGCTGTGTGTATTATCTGAGCCATACTCACAGATGACATGCAGCAGGAGCCCCATTGCTGAGAGATGCAGAGCTGACGACTGTTGTGACTTCAAGGCTTCACTGAGTGAGAGTGAAGGACCCTTTTCAGCCAGTTACATTAAGTACTGTAGGTTAGTTACAGCATCAGCAGATTACAGACCTGTCACAACCAGGCAAGCAAACTAGGCAATTGCCTGGGGCCCACAGGTGAAGGGGGCCCTGGCAATGACTGATTACGCGCTTGTGCTCAAATGACAGCTGAGACAACTACAGGCGTGTGGCTGCACCTTCCTAAATTCAACGACTGCAGTGATACTGCTGTTGGCCACACCTCAATAATTTGAAGAGAAGGGCCCAAAGTCTGTCTTTGCCTAGGGCCCCCAAATACCTTGAAACGGCCCCGGGCTGTAGTCCAAGCAGGAAGTGGTTTGCATGGGGTCGAATGTTTTTTCTTTCTCTGTACATTAGCTGAAATCACCTGTAAGGCTTACATTGTCTAAGAACAAAACAAACTATTTCTGTATACATGTTGAAACAGCAATATCACATTCAGCTGATTATGGTGGAAGGTCATTCTCCAGTTGTCTTTTTTTCAAGTCCATCTCAGATGTCCAATCAAATTTCACAAAATATGTCTTTGAAGACTTTGTTTAAATCTTGTTACAATATTTGAAATATGTGGATACTGTACAATAATGATGAGACGGACACCAAGGTAAAATATACTGTATGCTTACTTGTCTTAACCGGAACTCCCCTTACAGGCAGACAACCCAAGGTATTATGGGCAGCGTAGTCTACCCCGCTACTTCTCATCCTTTTAGCTGAGCACATAACCTATACCACATACCATAGAACAGGGGTATTCAATTAAAAGTCACAGAGGGCCAGTCTTTCAAATTCCCGCCAGTGAAGGGGCGAATAGAACCTGTATAACTGCCAGCAGCATGGTGTCCGAGGTTAGGGTGCAAAACAAGAGGAGCTTTCCAGACAGAACAGATATTAGCCTCTCTATTTTAGCCTTGGGATGTTCCATTTATGACACTGTTTTAGATAAGATTTCACTCTCATGTGAATGCATAGTATGAGATATCCCCAACATGAAGTGTTAGTGATCGCAAATTATGCATGGCCACAGATAGCACATATTTGTTTTCATTTTGTTCTGACCTTATGGGGGGCCAGAACCTTGCCATCCAAGGGCCGCATCTGGCCCCAGGGCCGCCATTTGAATAGCCCTGCCATAGAACATCCAGAACACAAGATGACGTTTCCTTCATGTAACATCCAATCAATATCGTAACCTGCAAATGTGAAAACTCAAATGTAATTCATGAACTCTGGTAGACCTACATACAAACCAAACAGACATGTCATTCACGCTCCATTACAACTGGGATAGTACAGTAAAGACATTTCATTCATATTCCATGTATGTTTTCTTTTTCTTCTCTCTTTCTTTTCTGTTGGTCTTGTCCATACACTAAAGGGCCGTACACACACGTCGCTGCTATTTACTCGCTACTTGCTCACTCGCCTACTTGCCACTCGCTCTGGGTGATTTTGTTTACTGGTTGTCATGGTTCCCGCTGTCCGCGCCAATAACGTCCGTATGAAACAAAATGTAGGGCTACGCTGTTTAACGTTGATCGTGTGATGTGCACAACCATGCATATGAGCCTTTGGCGGTGTACACTGTATGTATTTTCCTCAACACTTTTAACCAAAGTGTGATGGCGTGCAGAAGTTGGGTGGTCAGAACACCACAGGGGCAACGTCACCTGTCAATAATCTGTATTCTGCATTCCAATTGGTTACTCGCTTAACTCGCGTCGCTCGAAGATAAAATAAGTTTATCTCGGAACCCGCCCACATCGCATCGCTTGTACTCTCCTCGCCTACTCGCCAGCGAGACTCGCTGGAACACGTAGACATTCTATTGACTTCATCCGCTGAGCGAGTAACTAGCAGCGACGTGTGTGTACGGCCCTTTACACATCATCTGCATGACACAGGACCCCCTCAAAATTCTCGAACATCTGTGACATTCTTCTCTGAAAATGTTAGGGAGCGGATGCAATTCCAAATGGGAGTCTGTTGAAAAAGTACCTCCCGAATGGAGTGATGAAAGTTGTGAGGAGCCTAGATTCTGGAGTTAGCGGAATCTGCCAAAACCCTGACCTAGCATCCAACTTGGGCTCAATTCGAAACGGTAGGCAGTGACTCGAAGACTCTCCTCCTACATAAACTGATCAGATAGGTGAAGTTAGCTGATGAGGCAGCCATTACGAACGGCACTAACGGGTGCGCTGCCTTGCGCATTTGATGTTACGGCGATTCTATGGCGGGAGTTACGTTTCATTCCACCTGCACATTCCACCTGCACTACTATACTTGTGACTGAAATTTCAACCTGCACTAACTCAAAACATGCACACACACACACACACACACACACACACACACACACACACACACACACACACACACACACACACACACACACAAGCACACTGCACTTTCTGCACTAAACCCAAACATACACACACTGACACACACACACACACACACACACACAGACACACGAACACACACACAAGACGCACACCGCACCTTCTACCTGCACTAAACACACACACACACACACACACACACACACACACACACACACACACACACACACACACACACACTGCTGCTGGTGTACTTGACAGACCTTTTTAATATTTATTTTTCTTCAAAATGCTACTATTACCATGTCAGAACGCTATAAAGGACTTTTTTTTAGGAAAAGCACAAAAGCACAACAAATACCTCTTAATGTATGTCCTCTACAAGTCTTCTGTTGTATGAGCACTGTCTATGTCCATACTGTCTTAAGTCCATGTATAAGTACTGTCTATGTCTATACTGTCTATGTCCTTACCTAGATTAGTCTATGTCTGTATGGGAAAGCAAGAAATGTAATTTCAAATTCTTTGTATGACCAGTGCATGTAAAGAAATTGACAATAAAACCTACTTGACTTGACCTTGACCTTATCACGTTAGCGCTTAGCTTACGCATGCTATTTGAACGGTGAATGATCGTCAGACGGCGGAATCGTAAAATAGGCTATAAATAGATCTAGCGACAGCATATTTAGATACTACAATGTTGATTTATCCATTCGATTTTCAATATCTACATACATAAGTGTCAGAATAAAGAGTATGATTTGGTAGTAGCTTGGGTAGTAGCCATGTTTGTTTTTCAGGTTTCCGGTTGAGAGGGAGGTGGCGCACAGCATGTTGGGTACCAAGGCAGCGAAGTCAGCATCTGATGCTGACCTCAAATATCCCCGTTACGCCCAAAAATGCAGTCAACTGCAGAGGGAGGCAATAAAAAGCAATTTTTCGTTTCGATCCACACTTCATGACTCGATGTCCAGTTAGCTCACTGGAAGGTCAGCTGCCTTTCCTGTTTCGAATTGAGCCCAGGTGAAAACTTTGGCATCTGACATCATTGCCAGAGTTTGGTCTACAGCCGGCAATATGTGGCGCTCTCTCTTCACAGCCTCATTCAGGTGTGTTAGATTCACACATATTCTCAGCTTGTCTTTATTTGATTTTGGCACCACTACCATGCCGGAACACCATGCTGTTGGCTCAGTTACTTTTGTTATGACACCCATACTCTCCATTCTGTCAAGCTCTTCACGTACCTTGTCTCTGAGTGAAAGGGGCACACTGCGTGGAGTTGACAGTGCATACGGTACAGCTCCTACTTCCAGTTTGATGTGGTACGGTTCTGTCAGCTTTCCTAACCCTTGGAACACTGCTGGGTAAAGTGCTTTGAAGTCAGTATCTGACTGAGTCACTTCATTGACTCTGTGCACCAGCCCCATGGCTTGTATGGCTGGCAGACCCAAAAGCGGCTGTGCCAGCCCCTCCACGACGTAAACCCATTGCTCTGTGGGTCGGCCCTTTGCACACAGGTTGCCTGGGAAGCAGCCCCGAACTTTCAGCACATTTTGTCCTGGGCCCACTAACCTTTTCAGCGGCTTGTGAAGCTGACCGTCTCTCTCTGGACAGAAAAGGCTTTCTGGTATGGAGGTCACATCTGCACCTGTGTCGATTTTAAAGTTGACTGCGTCCCCATTCATGGTGTTGGAAATTTCAGACCTTTTTGCCCTTCCCTGCGTGTTCTTTATTCGAAGTAAAAACAGGCAAACAACTCAGTATTCAAGTATAATAAAAATCCAATGATTTAATTACGAAAAAGTACAAAAGTAGTAATTTGTCAAAGTTTAGACAACGAGTAGTAGAAGCATAACAGAGCTCTGGAGTTTCCTAGTCTTGACTGATCCCTGACCAATAACAGTATTCTCTCAGCCCAAGATTTGGAAACTGACCTGACTTTCCCTAAGTGTGTCTTATAAAGGAGTTCTGTGTGTGTGTGTGCCTATGTGTTTACTTGTCATTTCATGGGTGTGTGTGTGTGTGTGTGTGTGTGTGTGTGTGTGTGTGTGTGTGTGTGTGTGTGTGTGTGTGTGTGTGTGTGTGTGTGTGTGTGTGTGTGTGTGTGTGTGTGTGTGTGTGTAGGAGTGTGTGTGTCTGTTCATGGACCAGACACTAATGGGTAGACAACAGATAGAGGGACAGAGAGGAGTGAGAGGTCAGAGGGGAGGTCAATGAGAGGGGAGAGGGGACAGTGGGAGAGGGGGAGAGGGGGAGAGGGGAATGAAGTGACAAATCTTATTCCCTGTAACATATGGATCATATAATCAACTAAACTTACAGACATCCTGACTCCTAAAAGATCAGGGGTCAACTCTGGCCTGGCAAATTAAGAAATGGTGGGAAGGAGGGGGACAGAGCTGTATTAGGGGAAGAGGGTCTGTGACCTGTCAGAGATGTAATATTGAGACAAGTGTCTATGTGTTCTTATGTGCCTAGCAACAAGTGTGTGCACGGCGTCTTCCGGTCCAGCCATCTCCCTCTCGTCCATCCTGGTCCTCCTGTCATTACTTCGGGTGGGCTGGTATTGGGCATTGTTTTCCTGTTTAAGAGAGAAACCAACAGAGAACACAGAGCAGATACACAGGCCTGCTGATATTCATTGACTAGACCCATAAGTCAAGGGTACTGACATGTCCTGGTGCCTACTCCCAGACCCTGACCCATCCTTCAGGTCAGAGGCAACGAGGAGTGTGACCGGTTTGTGGCTGTCCCTGTAATTTAGATTAGGTTAAACGCTGCTGTCGGACCCTGCTCCTAAACAGACAGCAAATGGTTTTAAAATAAGGTTAGAAACTCGAACGGGTCAACCAAACTCCATGGACTAAAAGTTCCACCAGGCCTGTCACAAACACAAATGGTTACTCACAAGTTTATTAGTTGAAACCACATAGGATTATATTTCCAATATAATGATGCACACAAATATGAACACTAATTTCTATTCCACAAGGTAAGAGTATAAAATCATTCTATTCTAAAATCACTAAGTACACTACTTAAATGCAAAGAGATATATGTTGAAAAAAGGATATATTCGTCAATGGTGACAATTTCCATCCATGCTTTGGCGGTTGTTGGAGATATTTCCCCTAGTAGGAACTCGCCGTCTGAATCGCTGTATGGCAGTTCTTCTGTGACAGTGTGCACTGCTTGACCATTTCGACAGACCACAGCAAAATGTCCTTTCCTGTGGCACTTCCGACATTCTGCCTCTCTAGCTGAGCAATCCTTCCATGCATGTTTTCGTCACCCACATCATCCACATTCTTTGTCGCTGGGAGCGTCACACGTTTGAGGCCTTTGTTTCCGGTTGAAAGTTTTTCTCTCGTCTCATTGTTCTAATTGCATCCATGTTTGACTGTACTGCTGCCCCATGCAGTATTGCTTGTTGTTTCTTAACAGTCTCATTTTGTCTCACTTGGTCTATCGCTGTTTGTAATGTCAGTTCTGAGTCCATTTGCAGCTTTTGGGATAACTTCCTGTGTCTTATCCCCACCACGATTGGGTCTCTCATGAGCTCATCCTTCAGTAAGCCAAATTTACAGTGTTCTGCTAGCTTGTGAACGTCGGTGATGTATGCTTCTGCACTCTCCCCCTCTTGCTGGCATCGCATATTAAACTGTGCCCTTTCAAAAATCACATTGTTTTTGCCTATGAAATGCTTTTCCATCGCTGTTTTAATGGATGCATATTTCTTTTTCTCAGCAGTAGTGATAGGCAGGATACTGGGGATATCGTCAGCATCCCCCATAGCATATAGGAGAGCGTTTACCTGATATTCCTCGTCTTGCTCGCTTAATCCGGATGCTATGTGGAATCGATCGAAATGTCGGATCCATCTCGGCCAGTCCGACGGTCTCGAGAAGTCGAATGGTTCTGGTTGCGTTATTTGCAATGACCCCGCCATGACAAATCTTTGTTTTCACGTTAGCTTGGCTGAGTTTCCCGCTCACCGGCTATTGCAACTCCACTGGCGTTGTCCTGGCGTTCATGTGCGTGGCAAACTCCACCGTTTCTTGCAGGTATCCACTCTTTCGCCGTTTTCGCTAACGCATTACTGTTCATCTAATTCCTTCTAGGAGGCATATGTCCTTTACCACTTTCTGACACTATGTACAATAATGATGAGACGGACACCAGGGTAAAGTATACTGTATGTCTTAACCGGAACTCCCCTTACAGGCAGACAACCCAAGGTATTATGGGTAGCGCTACTGATACAAATCGACCTGGATGATATGAACTGAACTAAAAAATATATTTTATAAATGCATATGATTTTAGTAGCTAGCCTGACATTTCAAATCTTGTCCTTGTTTTATGTGTCACTCGATATTTACAAAGTATTAAGCCTTTTTATCAGAGATGGGGCTGTTCTCCTTTTACTGCTGATCACAGGTACACCTTCATGTTGCAATATAATGGCAGGTCCGAACAATATCTGGCACTTTCAGCCATTGCTGTGTCCACTCAAGTGTTACGAGGGCCTCAAGTTAGGGGCCCCTCAAGCTTCTTTGGGGTCCAAAGGGGACCACTGGGGTGGGAGGGGACAAAGTGTCAATTTGTTACTTAAAGGGGTATGCCACTATTTTGGGGCTAAGTACATTAAAATCCCTGCCCTGCGTTTAGTAAGGAGGAAATTGGTCCGATTTTTCATGTCAGTGGCTGTCACGTTTTAGACTCCCTCTGGGAGGCAGTATGTTGCTAAGCTAGTGGGAGTCGATATAAACAGGTAGCCCCACCCTCTACACATGATTTGAGAAACATTTTTTTTACTCCCAATTGACTCCTGATACACGCTTGTTTGTACAGAGTCCACATAGCGAGGAAAGGTCCCTGAATCGCCGCTTTGGCACATTGGACAGTTGGGACTATTTTCGGCTGGCCCAGAGGCACTGCGGAATTATACATGCAGAATTGCCGCTGCTCCAAGGCTGTATAGCTGAGCTCAGAGCCGCTCCGGCTGAGCGTGCAAGGAAGTCTAATCAGCTGTCAGAATGTCAAGTTCAAAGAAATAGTCTACAGTGGGGCAATGTCGGTTTATATAAAGGCTACAGTGGGCCCAGGTAAATGTTTTATGTCTCATCATAGCATACGTGTTCAACTTATAAAATAAAGTAGCCCAGGAGTATTGCTGCACGTTTGACATACAGTGGCGAAATAAGATAACTCTTGATAGTACCGCGGACGGAGAAGTTTCAGAGATCCTGCACGATTTATAATAACAAACATCGAATATGTCTGATGCTTGTTTGATCTGCATGTAGGCCTATCAAGATTATCCATACCTTTGATCCGGAGTTTACTGAAGAGGAACGCTGATTGAGAGCGCTCCAGCTGTCACAGCTCAGAGCTCTAGCCATATTCACTGCCTCGATTCATCCTGATGCTGTAGCCTACACTGTAACAAATAGCTGTTTATTTACGGCAATTCTGCAACAGCATTCTACTGTTTTTCGAAAAAACAGACAACTACTGTGAAAATATTACTTTGAGTCACATATTGAGCATAAACAGTAAGTACTGCACAATAGCAGTATTCGCCGTTGTGGAAAAAACTAGAGATGCACCGGATCCTGATTTTTAGGATCCTGCCGGATACCAGATCCACTGAATAAGATCCTGCCGGATCCGGAACCGGATACCGGATCCTACAAAAGGGTTGAAACATATAGTCTACTCGCACACGTGGGCCCTTTTTATTACGTTGGCGCAAACTATTTTTTAGACTCATTGGCTTATTGCCACACTGCCTGCAATAGCCGCTTCCAAAGGGATTTCACTCCATGCAGTGATTGGGGTTGTGAAAGACTGAAAAGCCTAGGCTAGACATGCACCAGACCCTGATTTTTAGGTAACATGCTGGATACCGGATCCACTGCTTAAGATCCTGCCGGACCCGGACCCTGTGAAAAACTCAGGACGGATGAAAAACTCTGACGGATCCGGAACCGGAACCGGATCCGGTGCATCTCTAGAAAATAACAAGTTATTTTAGGCAGCACCATTGAAACCCATTCATCCTCCACTTGTCCGTGATCACCATCAAACTTCAATACCACCTGAAGAACTGAAGTCATTCTGACTGGTTAAAGATTATCTGATACTATAACAATTTCTAAGGAAACTACAATACTTAAAAAGTGCTTGATGCAGCAAAGTGTGAGTAGCACATGCATTTTGATAGTGATGAAAGTGTGAATGGCTGAAACATTTTAAGAACTTGTAACACTCTTGCAACAAGCAGCCCCATCTAAACCAATCTGCTAATCAGTGCCTGGCCTCACCTGAGTAGGGCTGTTATGCCATTATTCAATTACGGGCGTCACCTGCCAAGGGCCTGATGACTCTGGTCACATGGTACTCTTGCACCTGTATATAAATCTGGACTATCAACACTTCAGTTGCTTGCCTGCCTGCTGGCTGGCCTGCATGGCACAGCATAGCACTTGTTTGCCTACACGCTTGCCTACAAGCTTGCTTACATGCTTGCACACTTTCCTCTTTGTGAAAGCTTGCTGTATGTGGCATCATTTGTGGCATTGCTGCATATAATGTGCCTGCTGCAAATTAGGCATTGCTTTGAGAGCTAGCTTGTAGTGCTGCTTGTTTGCTGTGCTACTTGGTGCAAAATAATTTTTTAAAGACTGACCAATGCTATATTCATCATTGGCTCATCAAGAGATACAGTAAAAAGCCCACCTTGCACACTATCATTGTAACATAGCACTGCATACTCTGAAATTTTATTCATGCCCACACTTTCAAAGGACCACCGCAAACCATTTTCTCAATACAGCATTGCGCCATAGTATCATGCTCAAGGCACACCAGTCATGGTGAACGATGGGAGGGTGGGGTGGTAACATGGCCAGGGTACCACAGTTATGGAGAATGATGGGTGGGGTGGGAAGTTGCCATGGCCATATTCATGAATACAACTATGACCCAGTATTTGCCTGTCATCACACAGTACAATTCAACTTTTTAACTGAAATGTACTGTTATTTTTCTGTAGAGTACTGTTATTTAACAGTTCAATTGCTGCTGAAAAATTGTTATATACTGTGATACATTAAACAGCAATGAGCTGTATTTGATTTTGGTGTGAAATAACAGTAGAATTACAGGTAAATATAATTGCCAGTAACTGCCGTTATTTTGCAGGGAAATTTTCTTAGAGTGTAATTTTTTAGTTTAGTGACATGCCGTCAATCAGAACAACAGTGAAAAGCACGCCAACAGTATCCCCTGACCGTCCAGACAGTAGCCCTATGGACTGGGCCCGCGAAGATAAGACAGAACTTACCGTCTGTGGTGTAGCCAAATTATCATTTTTATCTACAGTAATATAAAATGTTTTACTAGTAGGCTGCCCATCAATCAGAAGTCACCACAGTGGCTTTCAAGATCACTAGAAGTGAATAAACACATTGCAAACAGGAACTAGTTGAGTGGTTATTTTTTTATGTAATTAGACAAAGGCTCACTGCTATACTGAATAAATAACAGTTCAGTGCTTTGTTCAGAAAGTGATTATAACCCAACATTTTACAGACCATTACACTGCTAGTGCAAGTGTTGACAAACACAAATCAAATGCAAGTGTCGATCATTTATTTTCAACAAACAAGTATAAGAAAATATTTACAAAATATGAGGTTGTGGCCTTGGTAAACAACAGCTGCATCACAGATTGGCCCACTTTGCCTACAGACAAAATCTTCATTTGTTGGCCTTCATTTTGAAAAAAAAAAAAAACAACAAGGACCGTTTTTGCTGAAAGCAACAGTTATTTTCATACATACATATATATATATATATATATATATATATATATATATATATATATATAAACACTTGTGAAATTAGCAACAACATTTGCCAAGGCCCATATGGTCCAATACCTGATACTTCTAATGTGTAGCATTTGTTTGATCAAAAAAAGAGAACTTTATTCATTACTACTACTACCACTCTTTATTACTACTTACAAGATTTACTGTAGATACATTGTAAAAACAAAAATTAGTTGCCAAGGCCCACATGGTCAAAGACCTGAGATCTACTGTGTAGCCTTCAGTTTTTCTACCACTACTCTTTATTACCTCTGTACAAAACTGTGACACCCAACACACTGTAAACAATGGCAGTCAATGGCAAAACTTGGTTTAGGATCTAAATCTTGAAGTGTGGTCCTTTGTGGCCTCGTCCTTGCTGGGTTTTGGACCAAGGCCGATGTTTGCTGCCAGAGGGGGAACCTTGATGCGTGCAGATGGACGTGGCTGGCCTGAAAAGGAGAAATAACAGAAAAAACAATCACATTACATTACATTGCACTTAGCTGACGCTTTCATTTATTCAAAGCAACTCACAGTTATTATTTGTCAGGGTATTGGTTACAGTGCCTGCAGCCATGGATGGAGATGTAGGGAGAGGTCATGGGGGGATTCGAACCTGCAACCCCTAGATTGAAAGACCAACTGTCTAACCACTAGGCCACGGCTGTGAATATAATATATTCAATAGGGAAAGACTATGCTACTCGTAGTAATAACTCTGCCTTGTATAAGGACACACAGATATTGTTTTACTTACCCTTCAATGTTGTTGCCTGTTGACGTGGTGAGTCATGATTTTCGTTGTGATCCATGACAGCCAGCATTGTACGTGCCAGCATGTATGGGTAGTCGAAGTGCAGGCGTTTGGGGCAATATTTTAGGACGACATTGTGGAAGACCTCCAATTGTCCTTGAGGAAAGAGGATTGCAGTAGAAAAAAATAAATGTTACGGCAAATTAGTTTGAAATTACTGGTACTTGTTCTGTTACTAAGATATAGCTCACTCGTTTTTGTGTTGTCATTTTACATTGTATGCACGATGCAAGACGGTTAGTGTAAGCACATACCTGTATGCTTGAACAGGGCCATCTGTTCAAGGTCCTTTAGAAGGCGTAGATTAAGGGCCACACGCTGGAGGGCATTGTAGGCAGGTGACTTCTGGTCCAACCATCTCTTCCTGCGTTGGTCATCTGCCGAGAGCTCGGAGTGGTAGCATCTGTACTCTACACCATCTTCCTCCCATCGGTGCACTCCACATATGTGATGAAGGATGGACTTCCATCGCCTGAGTAACTCCTGTCAATTACACAGAACAGTTCAAGTTCATTAGACACATCAACACTATACAAATATATGCTAGGGATGTACTTTTGACTGCCAGGTTGGGCAGTAACTACAAAAGTGCTAGTGCATATTCAAGTGGCAGATGGCTTGTGGGTAGGTACTGTCCCGAGAGTGTGATATTGCATGGGATGCCGCGGCACCTTATCCCTTATGGAATGAGTGTGAATAGCTGGTGTGCTGGATGTGTAGTGTCAGAGGTGATGTTTTTGGCGTTCCTGGCGACTCTTTTGTTATTTATAATTTGAGGCTAAGGTAGGAAGACTATGGCCTTTGATTTTAGAGGCCCCGCATTGAAATGTGATTAGAAATGTAATTTGGTTTCAAGCTTGTCGTACAGCGATGGTATGAATCACGTGGGGTGGCCGGTACCCTTTTTGCCTGATGAGCAGACCAGAGCAAGAGCAGCCCACGAAGCTCTCATACAGCCCTCAAGTTGCTCCCCTATACTTTGACCAACCCCCTAGTGAATATTGACGTCTATGGTCCAGAAACATATAATTTTACTGTCTTGTATTTCAATCCTTCATTTAGCAAAAATAACGTACACTATATGTTTGCCACTTGCAATACGACAGGAGAAAGGGGTCAGAAATATATCATTAGGATCAAAGAGGGTTCCCCTAGCAGGAAGAGTTAGGGGACCCCTGTGTTTCAGGAGGAGAACATCTGTACCTTAGCATCTCCTTCGCACAAGGAACAGCTCCACCACAGGTGATTACTCGCACTTCTAATCCAGGGTGCAAGGTCCCCGCAGCCCTTGCGGTTTGACTCAGCAACCAGCTTCTTTTTTAGTCCTAATGAGGGAAGACAATATCCAGACAGACAATGCACATTTCAGTACTAGCCATAACAATATCCAACACAACACCCACAAACCACAGTAATCACATCACTGAGGAGAAGGCAGTAAAGTTTTCATACTGGCTAGTAAAACATGTTGCAGATGCAATAGTGGTGACACTTTGAAATTATGACTTTATTGGAAGTTTGAGTGTCTAGAAAATAGGTGCATAGAAAGATATAGATATATAGAAAATTGAATTACCTGGCATAACTAAACTGCTAGTAGACATGCAAGCTGCGCAACTATTCAAGTAAAGCTGAACAAGCTCTCTCAACAACAAATTGAACTAACCTTTGATCACATGCCAGGGGTCAAACTGGTGGACGATATGTGGATATTCCTCCCTCATGGTCTTCCGGATGGAGGGATGCCTGTCAGTAGTGAGGACTTTCACCTCAATTCCATCATCCAGAATCTTGTCCAGGCCTTGTTTGAAGCTCATGACCTCCATTGCCACGGAACTCTTAGCTTGAGTAACCTGCAAAGGACAATAGAGTAGAGTAGAGTAGAGTAGAGTAGAGTATCGTTTATTAATCCCAGGGGGAAATTAAGGTGCCAAGTAGCATTCACACATGCATAAAGAAAGAAATTGCCCACAAGACATAACACACATATTTACACATAAAATAACCATATATTTCTCACTGTTACATACATTTTGCCAAGGTATCTCTCTCACACACGCACACACACACAAGAATATAAAGTGTCCACATCGTCATATGTGCCCTAGCTGAGTGTCACATAGAAGCCGAGACAAAGTGGGCAATAAAGTGTAAATATTACAGTGTGAGAGATTTCAGTATGCAATAATTATTGTTGATCACTGTTACTCAGTGTGTGCTGTATGTTACTCAGTATGTGCTTTTACCTGGATCAAATCAAAACCAATGATTTGGTTGGTGGTGTCATCCATGAAGGAGTATGTGGTGTACTTGCTGGAGTACCCCGGGCTATCACTCCGGCCATCTCCACATATATGAACGTCCTCCTGGGGTCAGCCCAATGTTCCCACGGCCCATTGGTCCCACAGCCCATTGGTCCCACATTGCTAAGACTTTTGCGTTTTTTCAAAATTAGGCCCAATGGTCCCACAGCCCATTGGTCCCACAGCCCATTGGTCCCACATCACTAAGATTTTTTAATTTAATTTTAGGTCCGTTGGTCCCACAGTCCATTGGTCCCACATCACAAACAGTTCAATGGGCTGTGGGACCAAGGGACCCACTAGTTTGACGCCCTCTCTGTACTTCACATGGTAATCAAACATTTCAAACAAGCGATTTAAGGTTAGTGTTAGGTTTAGGGTTAAGGTTAGGTTTAGGGTTAAGGTTAGGGTTAGGGTTAGGTTTAGGGTCGTATGACGTAAGCGGTAAGTACCGAAAGGGCGTCGAACTAGTGAGTCCCGTGGGACCAATGGGCCTAAAAATTCAAATAAAAAAGCAATGTGGAACCAATGGGCTGTGGGAACAATGGACTGTGGGACCAATGGGCTGTGGGACCAATGGGCCTAAATAATGAAAAAAAGTCTTAGTGACGTGGGACCAATGGGCTGTGGGACCAATGGGTTGTGGGACCAATGGGCTGTGGGACCAGTGGGTTGTGGGACCAATGGGCTGTGGGACCAGTGGGACGTGGGAACATAGGTACGCTCCCGTCCTCCTCATCCAGCGTTCGACAAATTAGTTTTGCCTTCATGATGTTCTCTTGCTTCTTGTAGGCCTCGTTCACAACTGGTGCCAAGTACGTGGATTGAATGGCGTCATAGGTTGTTGTGCCAGGTAACTGTAGATTGAGTAGGCCAGCCCAGTCTGCAATGTCAGTATAGGATGCCCCTGTGAATAGCGTGGCTGCTGACGCTAGTAAATTGTTCTCAGCCATGCCCCTTACATTAGGGCAGGATTCCCATTCTCCTTTGTGTCCATTATCACACCTCCACTTGATCGCAATTCTGCTTCCAGATGTTGTCCAGTTCTGGTGGGCATCACAGATCGGAGAGAGGCAAATATTACAGTTCCGGAAAAGTTCCAGCAGTTTGGACTCATCAACTATCCACTTCCTTTCTCTCCATCCTCCCGGCTGCTCAGATAGGCTTGTTGAGCTTCCTGTTGTCGAGGATGATGGTGTGGATGGTACCACAAAACTGATATCTGCCGGGTCCAGAGGGGGCTCAGATGCCATACTGACATCCAAGGCTGATGCCCCACTCATGTCCATTGGTGTTGTAGAGCCACCCTGTGTGTCCTGTGAAATACAGTAAGTCAAGCAACAACTAAATCATAATGATAAAATTCTATCGGAAACACACACAAAGCAGGAAATCGGATAAGATGATGTGACTTGTTTAGATTCATCCTGTTTACACAACCTTTATATGAGGGACAAATACAATATTTGTGGAAAAACATGAGGCATGCTGACTTTGTGGTGGGTTATTAGGTAGTTTGGAAGGAGTCTGCGATATGTTGGTTAAAATGAAAAATGGTGGTGTGTTAGGAGTGTCAGAATATGTCCTTTTCAGGCAGAGAACAGTCACTCGGGCTGTAAGCCAATTTGGAATGGTGTTTGTGTTTAGATGGGACTGACTACTGATAAATCTGATGCCAACATATTCAACTACTAAGCCACTTGACAAACAACCCTTTCTGACATCTGGGCTTTCGTACTTTATATAATTTTTTTGTAAGTTGCTCCCCAATAACCCCATGTGATGAAAAGTACACACTCTAATGGTGGTCTTTCCATGCCAGCAATCATAAACAGAAGGTAGTCAAATACTTACATGAAAGGCAAGACTCTTTACTGGACTATCATGGGGGCTGAAGATGTAGATGCACAGTCCTACAGAGGATGGTATGGTAAGGGCTTTTGGCACTCCAGACAGCATACATGTTATGACGAAATGTAATAGTTTGAGTAACTTACCGATGCGTTTGTCCATGTTGGCGCGAGGGACACCGATGGCCTGCTACCCGATACAGAACTGGCCGGGCGCAATGGAAGCGGTTCCTTGAATGTAGCTTTGGGTTTCTCTGGTGTTGAAGAACCATAATAACGCGAAGAACCCGCCGCCTCAGGATTGAAGCCAAATTCAGCCACGTCATAGGAGCCCTCCTGTTCTGCTGGATGTAGCCGATCATGGCGAGCCTCTCCTTTATTGAAAAAAATGGCATCACAAACATCAGTTGGCAGCGGACATCATGTCGAACAACTGAAGCAGCCGAAAACACCGTAGTCGAAGCTACATGGAATTGGTCTAACTACATAGTTACATGAAGACACGCGAAGCGAGCACAACCATTGAAGATGGTTACTCGACTACAGTAATTTCTTACTCAAATTAGCAATTCAAGGCAGTAGGTATAGCCTTGTTAGAAACCATCTCTGATAGCATTCAGCAGTAGTAGCCCATTACAACACAGAGCTAAATTCAAGTTCTGTCTGAAAAGTCTGTCTCGCCATTGTCGCCAAATTATCACTTATGAATCAACTGGGAAACATAAGGAAAGGTGGGGAAACATGATGACTGAGAGTCTTATTTTGGTTACTGTTGTTCAGGCACGAGACGGCATGCAACTGCAATCGGGGAAAGACGGTATGCTAACCAAAAACAGTCGTGTGGTAGGCAACAACACTTACTGTAACCTGATGTTTGAAAACAGTTGGAACTGCGGTGTCCTTCAATTGCCGTATCTGTCCCCTCATAAAGAATTTCATTTCCACGTAGTCGTCAGGAGTGAAATGCTCCTCGCACACACGGTAAATCTGTAGTTTTTCCATGGAGGTATTTGGGTCGATCCCACAGGAGGATATCCATTGCTGCAGCGTTTCGGGTTGGCGTGGCAAGCGATGGAACATCAACGGGCTGTATTTCCTATATCTGTTGTCACAAAACTTCACAGCACACAACGCCATTTCTGCAAATTCAACTGAACTGTCTGTCAGTGTCAACACGGTCTGTCTAAGTATTCCTGCACGCAAGGGCGTAGGTTTGGCTTGAGCTTTGGTAGGGACAACTTAAAAAAAAAAAAAAATACATAGATTCTTTATCTACATAAATCTGACTGGTATTATGAAATTATACCAATATGCGCCCTACCGAAATAATGACTAGGGCCTACAAGTAAGGAAGACTGTTTCTTAAGCCATGTATCAGACCATGGCTCATATCCCAAAATGAACAGTGCTATAGGCCTACAGTAGGCTAAGTGGTAGTCTATGTTAAACACAGATAGGCTACTTCTATCAAACATTTAAAATTGCTTAACAATAAGCATTTCTAATGGGCCTGGACAACATAACAATGGAGAGAGAGAGAGAGAGAGAGAGAGAGAGAGAGAGAGAGAGAGAGAGAGAGAGAGAGAGAATCTGTCACTGACGTTAAAAGGGCAGTGGCTCCTTTAAAGACGTGTTAAGCTCCTTTCTGCAAAAGCAGTCAAGCTCCATCAAGACCGGGCCCCTTTGACCTGGGAGAATAAACGACCCTTTTTTGCCAGGAAATATCTAAAAACAGACTTTTATTCTCAGAATGTCACAGGAACCACAACCTGAAATGGATTCCTTTTGCCAAACTTTTTACAACATGCGGCACACGCGGCACGCGGCAACCGACATGAGCAACCCCAAATCGCATTTAGCTATCGAGTTTGACAGTCGGAATGTGTTGCACGCATTGTGTGAGGTAGGCCTACAGCCAGCTACTAATTAAAACGGGAGCATCTCCAGCATATATGTCTCATTCATTCATTCCCATGTTTATTTGCATGTATCTGTCAGTGCTTAAATGTTGACTACAACGACCGTTAAAACTTGCACTCGAATAAGACAAGGGAGGGGAGGGAGGATAACTTACCTAAACACCGAACCTGAACACATGCGTTGCGTGATGAATCTAACTAGTCGCCACTGCTTAGGCTATGGGGCTACTGGCTTGAGGTAGCATAACTTCTTATGCCAGTCGTCCTTTTCTTTTTTGGTGGCGACATTAAGGAGACACGAATGCCGTTTGAGTTTAATTCCAATACGAGACAGATGCGTTCACTTTTCAGCACCACCAGCGTGGACCACTGCTTTCGCCTTGCCGCTTGTTGCAGCCAATAGCGGCATGGGTCATCATAGCTCATAAAACCCAATTTAAAATCTTTTTTTAAATGAATGCTACCACTGCATAGTATGTCGAAATATTAAACTAATCAATGTAGATTTTCGTTCAGTTATTTAATTTTATAAATTAATATGTCAAAAATTGGTCGGGACTATTTTATATCCCTTGAATATTGGTTGTGACATGTCACGACCGTCCCTACCCAAATCTACGCCCATGCCTGCACGAATTCTGAAGTCTGGTTTAGAGCAACAGGTTCCACGAGCTAGTTCTGCTAGGATTCCGCAGTGGCTCACGGCCAGCCGAAAATAGTCCCAACTGTCCAATGTGCCAAGGCGGCGATTCAGGGACCTTTCCTCGCTATGTGGAATCTGTACAAACAAGCGTGTATAAGGAGTCAATTGGGAGTAAAAAAAATGTTTCTCAAATCATGTGTAGGGGGTGGGGCTACCTGTTTATATCGACTCCCACTAGCTTAGCAACATACTGCCTCCCAGAGGGAGTCTAAAACGAGACAGCCACTGACATGAAAAATCGGACCAATTTCCTCCTTACTAAACGCAGGGCAGGGATTTTAACTGTACTTAGCCCCAAAATAGGGGCTCAGTACTGTTAAAATCCCTGCCCTAGGTTTAGTAAGGAGGAAATTGGTCCTATTTTTCACATCAGTGGCTGTCTTGTTTTAGACTCCCTCTGGAAGGCGAAATGTAGCTAAGCTAGCGAGAGTCAATATAAACACGTAGCACCACCCACTACACATGATTTGAGAAACATTTTTTTTTTAACTCCTAATTGACTCGCGATACACGCTTGTTTATACCGAGTACACATAACAAAAAAAGGTTTCATAATTGCCGTCTTGGCAGTTGGGATTGTTGGGACTATTTTTTGCTGACCACAGCCGTGCAGACTTGCCGAATTACTGCTGCTCCACAACAGCTGATGAGCTGGGCTGACAAGGAAGTTGAATCAGCTGCTCACGTTTGAATAAATGTATTAATACTATTTATACAGTATGTCCATGAAAACCGTATAACAGTAGGAGGCAATTACATGCAACCATGCAAAGATTTCATGTGAACCAGCACAATTCAACTAAAAAATAAGGGCCGGCTGGCATGTTTGACATTGCCAGACACACAATGATGCTGGACCAAAATACTACCTCTCTTGGCTGAACCGGCCACCAGAAGTTAGCATGGAGAGCGATCCTGCAAGATTTACAATTAGGCAAGGCTACTAACAACGGAGATGTTGTTTGTCTGAGCTGACATGTATCAAGATGAGCCACCTTCGATCGGGAGTTTACTGCATTACGATTGTGACTGCTTTGTGGATTGTATCAAGATGGGCCATATCTTCCGGAGATTATTGAAGATAAATTACACTGATTGTGGATGTGATTCATTGTTTATTACACATTTCACATGCTCTTTTCTGCGGGATCAACTCGAAAGTTGAAGGACATCGTTGTTACGTTTACAAGCCTCCCTCAGACCGTAAGTATTGTGGCTATTATCACACATCTGTTTTGGTTAGCATACCGTGTACATTTCCCTCGATTGCAGTAGTCAATGTGTCGTATCATGTCTGAACAGTAGCCTAACCCAAGAAAGGCGTTGTGTTGTCCCCCTCTTCCCTGTTGTTCTGTTGATTCAGAGAACAGAATAATAATTTGGCCATAGCTTTCATAGCTGACAATCTGGAAAGCTGGGCTATTCATTTTAAGCGCAGAGTATGACTACTGAAAGCTGCCTACTGCCACGAGCCGCAATAAGAATGACTTCAATAGCTGCGCTCGTCTCGCAGCTCTTTTCGAAGTTGTGCTATGGTGGGACACAAAATCTATACATGGATCTAGACTACTACATCTATTTACATTGGCATACTGTACTTTTTTGAACTTGAGCTGAATTGTGCTGGGTCACATAATATCTTTTCATGGTCAATTGCCTCCTACTGTTATACGGTTTACATGGTAACACTGCATAAATAAATAATAAATTATAATAATAAATAATAAAATATATATAGGCCTACATTTATTCAAACGTGAGCAGCTGATTCAACTTCCTTGTCAGTCCAGCTCGCTGTTGTGGAGCAGCAGTAATCTGGAATGTAAAACTCTGCACGGCTCGCGGTCAGCAAAAAATAGTCCCAACAATCCCAACTGCCAAGACGGCAATTAGGAGACCTTTTTTTGCTATGTGTACTCGGTATAAACAAGCGTGTATCGCGAGTCAATTAGGAGTAAAAAAAATGTTTCTCAAATCATGTGTAGTGGGTGGTGCTAAGTGTTTACATTGACTCTCGCTAGCTTAGCTACATTTCGCCTTCCAGAGGGAGTCTAAAACAAGACAGCCACTGACGTGAAAAATAGGACCAATTTTTACTAAACCTAGGGCAGGGATTTTAACAGTACTGAGCCCCAAAATAGTGGCATACCCCTTTAAGACCCTTAGTAGTGCCTTAGCAACATGGAGTCTGCCTTACGGTACATACACTCCAAGGTATTCGTGTTCGCTTAACATTTCCGGGAGCATTGCGAGTCCAAGAGGTTCATGGGCTGCCTTTCATATGTTTGTAATTGATCTGTCCACTGTCTCCAGCCCTGCAGGTGGAGCTGTGGGCTCATGCGAACAGGAAACATCTTTGGGCTAATGGGTTGGGCTACAAAAGGAGTCCTTCCTGTTTGCTCTCTCTCTCCACTCTGACCCGGCTCACTCGTCTGGCAGACCGTATGGTCAAGGCCGACGGCAGCCATGCTCCAGCACCACAACACTCACTTACTGATACACCCCTTGGTTGGTTCATGTTACTGATCGTCCATGTTTTTGTAAATAAACCTTTGTTTTAGTAAAATGCGTGGTCTCCCTTTATGTTACCATCACTCACGAGCCAGTGGTAGTAACAACAGTCAGCGTCCACGTTCTATCCATTCATTTTCAATGGAAGCCGATCATTGAACGCTGACGTCCGTGCAGGAAATAGACTCGAGGTCTATTTTCAAGGAGCATCACGGACATGCGACACGCTTACACCTTGCTTACACCGTGCTCCTGTGTGCAAGGCATGATCTGTTAATGGGTAGATGACGGATAGGCAGCAAAAAACATTTTTTTCACAAAACATTGTTTATGAGGGAAAAAAAGTATATGTCTACGTAGTGCAGCAATTAATCTTTCAAAAAATCCAAGTGGTCACAATGTTGGTCTATTCATTGATTATTTATTTACGTTGATAAAGCAATTTGCTGAAAATATGTCCTTTGGTGTGACGTTAAGAAATAAATATATTAAGTAATGTAGAAATGGCTTGATGGAGTTTTATGAACATTGTTACATTCTTCATATTTATTGCAATTTTTTAAAGTCTTAATTTAATGAGAAATTACCATTTAAGTATTTTTTCCCCCATTAGACGTGAGATTATTAGAAACCTTCGAGGAAAAACAGGGATATCTTTCCTTTAAATGTTCAAAATTGTCCGAATTTATACTAACTTTTCAGGGACGATAATTTGTTCTTCCCTAATGCAATATTCAGTGTTTATCAAACATATTGTTTAGCTCAAACAAATATTTGAGCGTTTAAAACATGTCACACCGTAGGACATTCATGTCACGCTAAAGGACAGAAATGCAAAACTGAGCCAGAAACAAATATATCAACATGATTATTTTGTCTTTTGATCATAATATAATGTTGTAGTCAATATGGACCTACACTTTACACTTATAAGTCTTTGAATCGTCGATTATCAGCCTATCGTAACTCTTAATGACAGCCATGCGGTCCTTGAATGTAACCTGCAGAGCTCATAAGACTCATACTGAAGGGTGACCTTGGCATGACCATCACACTTTTGTAGGTATGCTACGACTGTCACACCATTGAACCTGTAGTGTGTAGTGGCCAGTGCCTGTTTGGTATCTCAAGCTGGACAGCACATTTATGCTGTATATTGAGCTCTCCACAGCATACTTTATTCATCTATACTCCTCTATATACTCTCTCACTGATCTTTCCTTCACTGTTACCATTATATTTTATGGTTTCAAAGCACCATTAATGACATTTTATATCATTTGACAGTATCTAAAATCAACAGCAAATATTCATCAACAATGCATCAAAGTGTACATTCCAAAGGCCATTAAAGGAATAAGTAATTTGAATACACAATATTTATCTAGTCAAACAACAAAACAAAAAAATATGTTCTACCAGTTGTTTTAAAAGCTATTTCTCAAATATCTAGTCCATTGGTGTGACCTGTTTGTCCTTTGGTGTGATACTCCAAAGTGTCACACCATAGGACTTTTACCATCACACCATAGGACTTTTACCATCACACCATAGGACTTTTGAGCTTTTGAGTTAATTTAAAGCCATGTCGTTGCCAACTGAAATACAATTTCACCTTTAGTAAGATGCATTTTCATACATCTACATAAGAAAAAAATATGAAAAATATACACTATTGTCAAAATGTATTTTATGGCTGTCACACCAAAGGACTACAAAACTAATACATCTTGTGGTAGCAAAACATAATTGATTGACTGAAGAACTCTGGGAGAAAAATCTAAAATCCACCCTTGCCATTGGCTTCTTAAGGGTCTAAAGTCACAATTTATGTACCGCTGGAGCTTCAACAATAGATAATTATTCACAGAATTAACCAAAAAAAGATGTCACACCACAGGACATTATTTTCTGCGACAAAGTTTCATAAGTCCATACGGTCTCATAAAAACAGGAAAAAAATTAAGCATTGCCACTTGCTAAAATAAACACCTTGAAAAACATGCCAGGGTTGTTTAGACAAATGACTGAGCTTTGATTATTTATTTAAAAATGTTTTAATATGGAGAACCAGGCTTGCCTCAGTCACACCATAGGACAAATGTGACATTTGACTCAAAATTAAGTATACTTATTTAAGCTCTGGATTTATTACACATTACTTTTTCACAACAACGACATTAGTTTAATCATTTAAAGCATTGACAATTTTGAAAGCATGAATTTCCTTCATTTTAAGAGCCTGCGACAGCAAAATTTACACGTCACGTCATCTACCCTAATATGTATTCTATCCGTTTATCCGATACTTGACACGTTCAGTGGATGTTAAGAGGACATCCGCGATTATGGTGTGTATGCGGTGTTAGCAAACGAGACGGATCACGTGCAATCCACCTGCACCAAAAGCTGTTCTTCTGCTATTTACGCAGTAATGTTCCATGTGATAACCTTATACGGTGGTCATTTTGGGACATTCCCAGATGACTGACACTTTTGTGTTTGTTAAGTTGATGTTTTTTTCCGTTCAAGAACCAGGGCCTTTTGAGTGGTGTCTAACTGTTGACTGAGGGCCAAGGGGTTTACACTGTACACGGCACACATTCTCAGACCATTGGGAAAAAATAGCTGACCTGTCTTCCTTTCTTTTTCAAATTATGTGAAATGCATTAACTTGTCTGAAAAGACTGTTTTGGCCCGACAACTGAATTGTCAGTTTTATTTCTATGCCTTATTTTCAGATTAAGGTCAGGAATATGCTTGCTCTGAGCCTTCAATTGCACATGCAACTGTGTGCGACCGAGTGCACATACTTGCTTCAGGACAACTGGAGCACTTTGCATGATAATTGACTTATCATCAAAGAAATTACAGTATATCACAAAAGTGAATACACCCCTCTCAGTTTTGCAGATTTGTGAGTATATCTTTTCATAGGAAAGCATTACAGAAATGTCACTTTGACACAATGATTAGTGACCTTTTAACAACTTATTTAGCCACTTACATTTCTTGTTCACTCAGAAAAAAACACAATACAGCCATTAATGTTTGAACATGTACTCACAAAAGTGAGTACACCCCAGATTAAAATCCGGTAGAGAAGGGGCTGTGTTGGCTCGAATCGTCTCGAAATGAAACGAAATGAAAAGGGATGAAAAGAGAGGTCATCAGTGTGCGTTTCAACCTTTCTTTGCATTGAACTTTTACATTTTGAGTCCGCATCTGCCTTAAATAGATTGGTGTGAGATTTGAATGCAATCCTATGGAGAATATCATGATCTGCTTCAGTAGTCACAGTGCATGTTGACATGCATGTTTCTTTTAGGTGTATTTCAGATTACCAATGTTGACAGCATCCATGCATCCCCAAACCATGTCAGTCCCACTACCATGCTTGGCTAGTGAGAGGATACACTGTTTTTGTAAAACTCACTTGTTTACCACCACACATGCTTGACACCATCTAAAGTATATTTGTTTATCTTGGTCTCTTCAGATCACACGTCATGGTTCCAGTGATCCATATCCTTGGTCTGTCATCTCTCTTGAGACCAAGATAAACAAATTGGCTTTAGATGGTGTCAAGCATGTGTGGTGGTAAACAAGTGAGTTTTACAAAAAAAGTGTATCCTCTCACTAGCCAAGCATGGTAGTGGGACTGACATGGTTTGGGGATGCATGGATGCTGTCAACATTGGTAATCTGAAATACACCTAAAAGAAACATGCATGTCAACATGCACTGTGACTACTGAAGCAGATCATGATATTCTCCATAGGATTGCATTCAAATCTCACACCAATCTATTGAAGGCAGATGCAGACTCAAAATGTAAAAGTTCAATGCAAAGAAAGGTTGAAACGCACACTGATGACCTCCCTTTTCATCCCTTTTCATTTCGTTTCATTTCGAGACGATTCGAGCCAACACAGCCCCTTCTCTACCGGATTTTAATCTGGGGTGTACTCACTTTTGTGAGTACATGTTCAAACATGAATGGCTGTATTATGTTTTTTTCTGAGTGAACAAGAAATGTAAGTGGCTAAATAAGTTGTTAAAAGGTCACTAATCATTGTGTCAAAGTGACATTTCTGTAATGCTTTCCTATGAAAAGATATACTCACAAATCTGCAAAACTGAGAGGGGTGTATTCACTTTTGTGATATACTGTAGATTGGTTATGAACAATCACTCCTTGGAAAATTGCCCATGGTGTAGTACGGAGGCGTAGCCTAAGAACATGTTGCACATGGCAGTGGTTGCGACTGCAATATGTATAAAAACATTGACTCCCATGTCGACTCTGGATGTCCGGCATCTGAATTGCATTGTGGGTGCGAACGGCACTGCGAGTTCCAGCTCCGGTCGAAAGAGGATGTGCAGTTGTTAATGTTGAGCTTGTGGCCAAATTAACCACAACTGTTGGTCAGTGTTAATTGCGGTGAATAACTAATGACAGCTGTCAAATCTTCACTGTGTCCTGTCATCTATTCCAGCACTTTACCATGTGTATTATTGTAGAAAATGTGCAATGCGTAATCATGTAATGCAGGGGTATTCAATTAAAAGTCACTGAGGGCCAGTTTTTCTAATTCCTTCAAGCAAAGGGGCCGTGCATAGAGTCTGCATAACTGCGAGCAGCACAGTATCCGAGGTTAGGGTGAGAAACAAGCAGATAGCTTTCCAGACAGAAAAGATATTTGTTTTTTATTTCTTAATAGCCTTGTGATGGTCTGTTTTTGAGACTGTTTTAGATAAGATTTCACTATCATGTGAATGCATAGGAGAGATTTCCCCAACCTGAAGTGTTAGTGATGGCAAATTATGCACAGCCACAGATGGCACAGATTTTCATTTTATTTTCTTTTTTTCTGACCTCATGGGGGGCCAACACCTTGCCGTCCAAGGGCTGCATCTGGCCCCAGGGCCGCCATTTGAATAGGCCTGATGTAATGTAATATGATGTAGTCATGTTTAAAGTTCATAAGGGTTGGAGCAGGCGTCACCCAACAGTTTTTTTCTTCTTTTTAAGGGTGCTGACCAAAATATTGTAAGACTGAAAAATGAAAAAAGGTCGCACCATGCATAGGTTTCTTTTTATTTACACAGACGCGTTTCGGCGCTCTGCCTTCCACACTGAGGAAGGCAGAGCGCCGAAACGCGTCTGTGTAAATAAAAAGTAGTCATATTTAAAAAATGAGTATAGGTTGACAATCAGCACACTAAAGGGGGATTCATACTTGTCGTGACCAGTAGGGTAGACTGAGTACAGTTGAGTACAGGGCACAGTTGAGACAAACCAAATATCTCTGGGTAACAACGTAACCCTGATCTAATTTTTGCTGTGGACATGCGCATCTATATCCTCTTTGATCATGGGAAATTTAAAACCAGCACAGAACGCAGATCCAAATGTCACGGGGTGACTATTGGGGAGGTAATTGCGTCTGACAACGCGCTTAATCGCAGACAATAAGAGTCAGGTGCGGAACGGAGAGGAAATGAAATCTATTGGCTGGCATCGGACAGGTGAGCGTTTTTAAACTGAGCCACACCAGAGTCAAGGAGGACGGCTGGGGGAAGAGACGAACACGCAGCGGGAGAGAGAGGAAGAACTTCCAGGGGAGGATGGCCGTTGTCGGGGGCAGCAGGTGTGAGAGAGAAAGAAGAAGCGCGATTCACCGGTAACCGGACGAGCCAAGCGAAGAAGAGACGAATGGTGGCCCACGAGATCCTATGGATCGGCGTCTTGGCAACTGGCGACTCGAGAGGGTGCAGATGGCATAGTGCCCGAAGATGGTCTGCGAACCCAGCCGCAGTTGATGCCTCGGTGGACGTTGGAAAGGTGGGAGTGCCCATCCATGTAGAGTGTCTCCGCTTGAGTGACGTGCGCCTCTCCAGAAGCACCCCCCCCACACACACTCCATCTCTGACGCGCGCTTCCTGGCCTTCCTCGTTCTCTCTCCCCCCCATCGAAAAGTAAGCCAAATTACAGTGACTGATTTTATCCAATTCCTGTCCAGTGCCTCGCTCCATGGGGTACCTAAGTCACGCCCTCTACTTCCTGGTTCATGGGGCAGAGGCAGTCAAAAAATAATTACTGGGCTTGAAAATGAGTGTTTTTTTTACACCAATCCAAACCGTGGACCTCCACCTATGCACCACAAATCCAAAAATCACTAATTTTCAAGCCCAGTAATCATTTTTTGACTCCCTCTGCCCCATGAACCAGGAAGTAGAGGGCGTGACTTAGGTTCCCCATTATGGATGGCTAGTCCTAATTATTTAATTATTGTGTGCCGTGCCCTTTGGGATGGTGTGTAGAATAGTTATCACTGTGTGGACTGTGTTCCTCTGGCCTTTCGTAGCACTAGATCTCAACACATGGGTTGACTAGCCCCTAACATGGGAGTATCACGCTGTTCATGGACTAACACAAACTTTTGAGTATTCCATCCCATCCTCTGCAGATCCATCGCGGCTCGCGGATGCGACTTTGAGGCTGGTAGCCTCCAGCCTTCTTCAGACGACCCTGCTGGCCGGACGTGGGCTCGCGGAGGGTTACGAACACTGCCCCCTTTGAACATAGACTCTTGGTTAGGCTACTGGTGACTCTTTTATATGATGAGCGTGAAAGAAAATAAATATTAAATGCTGACTAAAACGTATCTTGGTGTCCTGACATTTTCTTGGGTGTGCAGTTGCTCCTCTGGGTAGTGGTGGTATTAAGTGGGGTGTCGCCAGAAAACGCGCTCACCCCCACCTGTGACAAGTGGCGTTAGTCGGCAGGTTCCACCCAGAGTTGAGTAGCTGTGCACCTCGGATATGTCGGACCCCAAAATGTAGGCACTATTTTAAATATTTTTAATCAGGAAAAAGGAAAAAAAAAAGAAACGTATGCGTCTTACATTTGGACTAGTTACATGATGTTTTTATCTCAAGAAAAAAAGGAGGACATGATGTGTTTGACATTTGGACTAATTCTTCTCTACGGGTTCCAGGGACTGGAACCCATTGGAGTGGGTGGATGTCACGGGGTGACTATTGGGGAGGTAATTGCGTCTGACAACGCGCTTAATTGCAGACAATAAGAGTCAGGTGCGGAACGGAGAGGAAATGAAATCTATTGGCTGGCATCGGACAGGTGAGCGTTTTTAAACTGAGCCACACCAGAGTCAAGGAGGACGGCTGGGGGAAGAGACGAACACGCAGCGGGAGAGAGAGGAAGAACTTCCAGGGGAGGATGGCCGTTGTCGGGGGCAGCAGGTGTGAGAGAGAAAGAAGAAGCGCGATTCACCGGTAACCGGACGAGCCAAGCGAAGAAGAGACGAATGGTGGCCCACGAGATCCTATGGATCGGCGTCTTGGCAACTGGCGACTCGAGAGGGTGCAGATGGCATAGTGCCCGAAGATGGTCTGCGAACCCAGCCGCAGTTGATGCCTCGGTGGACGTTGGAAAGGTGGGAGTGCCCATCCATGCAGAGTGTCTCCGCTTGAGTGACGTGCGCCTCTCCAGAAGCACCCCCCCTCTTCCTCCATCTCTGACGCGCGCTTCCTGGCCTTCCTCGTTCTCTCTCTCTCCATCTACAGGTCTCTTCCCCCCCATCGAAAAGTAAGCCAAATTACAGTGACTGATTTTATCCAATTCCTGTCCAGTGCCTCGCCCCATTATGGATGGCTAGTCCTAATTATTTAATTATTGTGTGCCGTGCCCTTTGGGATGGTGTGTAGCTTATAGTTATCACTGTGTGGACTGTGTTCCTCTGGCCTTTCGTAGCACTAGATCTCAACACATGGGTTGACTAGCCCCTAACATGGGAGTATCACGCTGTTCATGGACTAACACAAACTTTTGAGTATTCCATCCCATCCTCTGCAGAACCATCGCGGCTCGCGGACGCGACTTTGAGGCTGGTAGCCTCCAGCCTTCTTCAGACGACCCTGCTGGCCGGACGTGGCCTCGCGGAGGGTTACGAACACTGCCCCCTTTGAACATAGACTCTTGGTTAGGCTACTGGTGATTCTTTTATATGATGAGCGTGAAAGAAAATAAATATTAACCCTATCGCGCCCAATGCATAATCTATGATGCATCAAATTCAAAGCCCTCTCCACGCTGACACAAAAAAAAATCCATCTCAAAAACATCCTGCGTGTCATTTCCAAACGTCCTGCAGTACGCGGAAACCGCCACAAGAGAGCAGCGGTCAACAACAAGTTGATCACAGCTCGGCGAAAAATGCAAAAATGGAGTAGAAGCGGTTTCCCTGACCGACGCTGAGATATCGACAAATTGCAAAAGGTTTGTGTACAAATTTCCGAAATATAACTCTACATCCTTTAATTTGAACACTTGCTTTGTGCAATTAATCAAGGAAGAGTTTATATTTTTACACCGTGTTGCAGAGAGATCGTGCTAAAACTGATGAGACATATAAGCACCATCCGGCGGTGGCAGGAAGTCAGCCATCAATGCATTTGCTCCATAGGGAAACTTACAAAGCATACCACGACGATCGTTTAACAAAACACACAAGTTGTTTTACTTCAAGACAAATATATTGCCTTAAGAAACACGTTTTACTTGCGATTTTGAAAATGTAATGCAAAATGTTGAAATTATGATCTCGTAAAAAATGCATTGAAGTGAATGGAGAAATGGTCCAATTGTAGTAATGGACCCATATATTCAAATTACACATCAAAAATGAATAATGATCTATATTACACTCATAAATAGGTTGTTAAGCATTCGATCAGCTATGTTTTTACATAGATTTTAAAAAATTACCCAACCAGGCTGTGGGAAATGTAAAATATGGTCCTGCTAAAACAAGGATAGGCTTAAAAAAATGGCAGGATCTCACTAAATATTTAAAGATAATCCTCAAATTAAATTGTCTGACAACTTTTTTAAATAAAAAAAAAGATGCAAATGCATTAAAAGTCATTTTTCAATAGTCATGAAATTGGAATTTTCATTCCCTTTAAAGCCTGATGCATCATATATGATGCATCAAATATCTCAGTGACCTTAACAAAATTTTGAAATTTTTTTTTACATTTCTTATAAGGGACCAATATTGAAGCAAATTCCAAAAATATATAATTTTCTCTCATTGCTTTCATGGTTCAGGTTTCACAGGGTTAAATGCTGACTAAAACATCTTGGTGTCCTGACATTTTCTTGGGTGTACGGTTGCTCCTGTGGGGAGTGGTGGTATTAAGTGGGGTGTCGCCAGAAAACGCGCGCCCCCCCACTTGTGACACAAAGATATTGGGAAAATGCTGTTTTCGACAGGTCAGATTTACTTCACCAGGGTCCTTCAACATCGAATATCTAATGACCAGTAGTTTTCCTCTTGATATAAGTTACATGATTGCAAGCCATGACATGTGCTCTAAAAGCAGACATATTTCCTGACATCATAACAGTTAAAACCATTTTAAAATCTGTATCAATGTGTAATCTGGCCAGAAGGGGACAGTTTAGACGCTAGCATGTAGTGCTAATTTCACTGTGTAAAACCAATGTAAAGATGCTAACGGGTACAGTTGAGTACACTATTTTGCTATCGGCCATGCTATTAGCTCCCGTGGCTATTATCTCCCATTGATTAGAATGGTGTCTCAACTGTACTCTGCTATGTCTCAACGGTACCCCGCCGTTTTTTAGCTAGGGTACAGTTGGGATAAAAGTGCACCTTTTTTGTTTGATTAATTACATAAACATTAAACATCCTAGAGATATAATTTCTTGATTACATATTTGCCCATATCCTGAAAATATGTTCTGTCCACAACAACTTTCTTTTTAGGACCTTTTAATATCCTAATTTCTGCGTGGAAGGGGACAAAAATAAAAGCGTACCCAACTGTACTCAGTCTACCCTAGCGGTGGGTGGAAATGTTGATTAGGGAAGCACAATACCGAATAGCGCAGGTGACGTCAGCATAATAAGAGGTGTCGATAGGCATGGATTTCAGTTCTTGCCTAGCTCTATTTAATAGGCCATGATGAGGTTTGCAGCAAGTGAAACGTTTAAGTAAAAGGGACACAAGCTTGCGCCACAAAAAAAATCCCAAACTGTTTTGAGATGTGCACGATGCAAGGGGTCACTAGAGAAGGGACAGGTTGCATAGTCTAAAACCTCGGATATGCTCTCAGATATCGGCTACCAAGCATTCCAGTGCAAGTCCATCACCACAAAACCAGAGACCTTTTGTAGCCTAACAGACAAGCGTCACAAAATAGTAAGAGTTTCCACGTAATCCAGATCCCCATCAGCCCAGCCCTCTGCACGAAAGAAGAGAATAATAACTTAAACAACAACAAATGCGCTGTCTTTCTCTACCCTGCTTGTTGTCACACGCGCCCTACTGTTATTCGTGATGACAGCCATGAAATATTGCGCAATAGCCTACTGAGGAAACCATCAAAGCATTGAGGTGGCGTAGTGGGCCTCGGCTGCTAGCGTCAGCCCATCTGCCACGAATGACTTTATCCCGCATTGACCACAACAACAGCCAATAAGACGTCCTTGATTACAGCACATTAAACACCTCTCTCACCTCTCTTTTCTACAACCAACAGTGGGCTACGCTGCGCACAACAAAAACACCATCGGTAACTTTACGACAACATAATTTGCCATCACTGCATTGAACATCGAGGCACTCGGCGGTGCTATTACAAGAAGTAAGCTAAACATGACTTACCCACCAGTTGCCTCTCGAGAGCACTCTCCGAATTAGGTTCATCAAATCATCAAATCTTCTATCCAATTCCTTTGCAAATCATAGATTGTATGGTCCAAATACTGTCCATGTAGGAATCCCAACACCGATCTCAAGACATGTTCTCTTTTGCTCTCCATGGTGTCAATATAAAACTCTGTACAGTCCGTGAATGAGACTGAAGAACAGCGCGGGTAAAGTGTCATCTCTCTTACAAAATACTTATTTGATATTGGTGGTCAACAGCTTTAGGGCGGGTTTATTAGAGCCAACTTCCAATCACTACGAGAAAGCCAGGAGAAGCACATCCGTCTAAAATTTACCCAGGAAGTTTTTCCATACAATGCACAGCATTACAGCCGCACTCTGATTGGCCAATGCTCCTCAATGTTTTATAATTCGGCGGCAAGAGCTCAGGTGAAGCAACATGCTGTTGCTGTATGCATGCTTCCCCTCATACACGGCAGTAGCCGAACTAAAAGACTGCTGGTCGCCATGGTTACTCCTCAAACAAAATCGTGCACTCGTGGGGGAATGTGGTAGAAATCATAGCCTAGATGTTAAAAGAACTGCAATTTTAACCCTCCCCTGGTTGAAATTAAATGTAGCATTCCTGAAAATACAGTATATAGAATCTTGACAATATTGATCAATAAATATGGTTCGTTTTTGAGCTGAGTTCCAGTAGGCTGTGCTTCCCCTAGCTTCCAATAGGAGTCGCCACTGGTCGTGACTGGCGCTACCCTCCTTCATACTTCACTCGCGACGATGGCGCGCGCCGTCACGTGACCCAAAATGACGTCACACGCCGTGGCGCGAGCTGCCGTGGCGCGACGTCGTGCACCCCACATTTTTTGTAACTTGTCGTGCGCCACCAGCGACCATGCAGGTAGGCAGACAAAGCAGGAGTTGCTACTGTAGGCTACTACAGAATGGATCCTGCATCATTTTGAGGATAATAAAATGTCATAGAGAGTTATTTTATCTTCTCTCTTAAATGTTGTTCAGTGAAACAATTGTTTACTTTGTTCAGAAGCACGTTGTGTTCGGCGATCTATTTATAAATTCTGCCGCCAGAACAATGCTCTCACTTGGTCTTGGAATGATCTGGCAATGTAGGCTACAACAAAAAATATATGTTTCAATGTGGTAAGTCACAAGTCAGACGTTCAGTAGCCCTACAGCAGCCGTGTTTGGCTTTCTATTTTATACATCAGTAGAACTCACGCTGCGAGTTGCGAAAGATACTGCTGCTTCTCTCATGAACAGCAGAGGGCACTTCCGACAATGCGAGCGAAAGCCTGTAAAGGCGCTTTTGAAGTATGAATAGTCTGGCGCAAGTGATGACGTCATTAATGGTTCTCGCGCCAAACGCGCCAAAGTGCGCACGTGAAGTATGCAGAGCCCTTAAGCCAGTCTCTCGTATTTAGTTGCCATGTATTAGCAAAAGCAGAATAAGTGAAACTCAGTAGTACATTGCATATATTGAAAGGTGTAAGCCACTGAAGAGTGCATACAGTAATATGTACCAGTAAATGAACAGAGATCAAGCTCTCTTGACAGAAAGCAACTGAAAAAGGAACATGTCACATGTGAGACACTTTGATAAAAATGCTAACTGGATACATAAAACTGAAATGTGTAAACATAGTGTAAGTTGCATGTGTGTACATGCATTATGTTAACAGTAGACGCACAGTTTTCCCAGTTTTGAGTCATACAAACACATCATTAAACAGCTGAAAAGAGCTGCTCAGTCAAAATGCAGTTGGCATCACTGTCACTTTCATCACAGTTTTCCACTGCCCATTAGGGTTTCTTTATTTTGGAAGAAAGAAAAGGGACAAAACTGCAATTGTAATGATGTCCATATACTCATAGACCAGCATGTTGAACACATACTCTCACTTGACAGGCTAATATCTGTATGAACTAAAGACAGGCATGACAGCAATGTTGAAGGATGATCCTGTCAACCTTTCCTGATCCGGAAATGGGAACAAGTCACCCCAGCCAGAGCAGCCATGACCACAGCTGAACACAGGAGTCTGATGACATTCACCCTCCACTGATGGAAATCCACCTCTGCTGGATCAGGTAGACATATGCAAGGGTTGAAAATGAGTTTCATATATCAAATTAAAGGTCTTGATGGGCTGTATCTAACTGTACTAAAATAAAAATGTAATGAACCAACAAAACAATAGCGACCGGACTCAGAAGTGGGCATTGCTGTTGGAGCCAAAAGGGCGTATGTTGCATGTACATTCATGGCTAGATGGGCAATTAGAAGGCCTATGCTAAAGTGAAGTGCATACAATTACAAATACAAAAAATACAATAAATGTTAAGCTGTTTAAGTGTTTGAAATGAAAGACATACATTTTTATTTAATGACAACCTCATTTAAGTATGTTAAAGGAACAGACTACCCTTTTTGATTTTCACATATGTGCAGTATTTCCCAGCATTATTCATGAATAGATTAGAATACATATACATAACAGAATTATTAGCATATCTTACTGGTAACTTAAGCATCAAGCCACAAGTGATCATTGGTGAATTTTATAAGCACATTTGATGATGTTTTATTTTGTACCATAGACTTGCATTACTATTACTAATTTGGCTATCCTGTTAAACAGGGCTATGAAAACACATAAACGAAACTGATACATTCATGAATAATGCTTGGAAATAATGCAAATATGTGAAAATCAAAAAAGGGTGGTCTGTTCCTTTAATGGCTATAATGTTGTGGCTAAAGGTAAATAAATATAGTTGATTAAAGGGTGATAAAAATTTTGTTTTGGCTCTCCTGTAAATTTGGTCAAATGTCACCTACGCCCCTCTGGCTCCAAACTTTCGTACTGTAAAATATCATGAGGCCTTTCATACAACTTTTGCATTCAATTGCAAAAAAGTTGTGCTAGCCTACTGACATAGGCGTGCACAGATAGACACGTAGTTGCCTTTAACGGACAATATTGCCCTTTTGAAAGTTTTTTTTTTTTAAATTTTGTATTATTTTATTCCTTAAATGTAGGGTTTACGCTGTAGTCGATGTTCCCATCATCATTTAGACATAATTGTCAATTAAAATAGCGTGATAATAATGCCCCAAAATGATAATTTCCCCCTCCAACGGCACACATCTCTCCCTTTGTCAACGTGAGCGCGCTTGAACTGACAGATTCAGAAGCGCGTTGCACAGGTGGCAGTGTGGCGGGCAGCCCCACATGCCATTCTCCCCTCCAGCCAGCCAGGTAACAGTCAATAGCTTATTTATGATGTTGAAAGTTGCTTCTGACTTTGGAAGTGATCTAAAGAGAGCCCTGGCTTTTATAATGAGACTTAGCAAATTGTGCATTTAGGCCCTATCAAATCTACCGCAGAAGAGGTAGCCAAAGTTATGTCAACAATTAACGCGTGTAACATGATTGCAACAACCATTATATTAGCCTACTGAATCCAGAAGTTGCTCAAACAGTTTCAGGTCTAAAGATTAACAGAATGTTTGGGAAACAGCAAGAGGATTCATGTTTGGGAAACGTTGGCCTCCTGATGAAATAGCCTATGCAACGCATCAAATCACATTTGTGACAGACGACATGGAACAGAACAGCGGTCAGGGCCAGGGAGAAAATAAAACGGTTGTGCGTAAATTCCACCAAATCTGCCACTTATAGCCTTCTGCTCGGCAATAAAAGCAGGGTACACACAACAATGTCTTATGCGGAGGGGAAACAGGTAGGATAGAGGATTGTGCTTGACACCTCCAAAAAAGTGTAGCCTACACGGATAAAATCTCCGACCCTAAGTAGCAGTAAGTTTTCACAATACCTGTGTAGCCTAATAGGGTAAATCCTTTTGACAACGTCTTGAAATGAGAGTTAAGCTTTAATATTCATTTGAACAGTTTGAAAACATTCATGGACTAATTAAAATCAGTACTAATGGAGGAAAAATGACCGGAGATGCAGAGTTTTCCAAGTAAGGAATCTGTTAGAATGAATCGCTTCCTGATCACTGCGCTGGAGACACGCATTTAAAGCGACAGTACACTTTTTAGTCCATGCGGTAAATGATGCACTAGGCATGGTAATCTAATTATTTTAACTTTCCAACATAATATTCATCATTTTAAAAAAATTTAAATGTTTTGTTTAGCGTACTGTGGAATGTTCATTAAAATGTGAATAAAAAAAACAACAACACCGAACCGTTATTGCAGCCGCCAGTTCCACATGCCCCCCACCACCACCCCAGGACCTGCCCCCCAAAATGTCTGTGCACGCCAGTGCCTACTGATGTTTACTTCACATGGCATCAGGCAACTTCTTGGCATCAGCCCCAGTTCCCTTTCTGTTCACAATAGGCATTTAGAGCTCTATTTACTGCATGACATATTAACCCTTGTCAGAACAGAGGTGAGGGGTGTGAGTTGAACTGGCAGTGTTTGACATAATACTGTATATGTCATCATTTTATGGACAGTGGTTACTTTCCGCAGCCTTAACAGAGTATCAGGCCTTGACTGGTATATACTATACTGTATGAAATACAGTATATATGCAATACAATGTAATGCCTGCGTAAAACAGCTTACCTGTGACTAGGAGAGTGATGGAGTCTTCATTTGAACATCTAATACTGTGAGCGTTGTGTTTAATTATCGAGTACACACAGCTGTAACTGCCAGAGTCTTCCAGCCCGGCATGTTTGATATGAAAATAGGCAACTGAATCTCCTTGTGATATCGTCATGTTCACTCCAACCCCATTCTTGCAAAGGTACATGTGCAAGTCTTGGGATTTTATCTCAAGAACAGCAGGCCTACATTTCATTTCCACAGAATCTCCCACATTCACAGCCATGGTTGTTGTAGAAATATGGGCCTTACCAAAATCTAAAACACACGAAAAAACGATGGAAAGCATGTTAACATATTTGCATGATAAGTATAATACCTATACATGTATCATATAGGCCTATGATAACCATATTATCAGTAGTATTTTCTTATGATTGTAGCACTTTGATGGGGAAGATACACATATACATGATATATGATGCTTTCTTATTACCTTTGACATGAATGAGGATGGGGTGGCTATTCACACAAGTCACGTCTTGTGCCATGTGTCTGGATGCTGAGTATACACAACTGTAGTTCCCAGAGTCATTTCTGGTAACACTTGGAAGGGTAAAAGAAGCCTCCTCAGAACTTTTTTGTAAGTCCATCTTAATTCCTACTCCGTTCTTGCAAAGATAGAAGTGTAGCTCACTCGGATTTTTCACATTTCTCTGCAAAATGCCACACTTCATTTCAAAAGTGTCCCCCTCCAATACCTCAGCAGAGTTTGAAACAATAGTCGCAGGTATCAAATCTGTAATTAAGCGGGCTTGCGGAGCAAGGACCATGCAGAGCATGGCCCTTGCAGAGCAAGGCCCGTTTATAGTAATCTCTAAGTCCTGTTTCTTTATTATTATTATTAAGCGGGCTTGCGGAGCAAGGACCATGCAGAGCATGGCCCTTGCAGAGCAAGGCCCGATTCTAGTAATCTCTAAGTCCTGTTTCTTATTTATTATAGCTTGGTCTTGTGCAGGGGCAGTAAAAATAGAAAATGGATCTCCTCCTAGGCCTTTCGAGATAGAGACACCGTTCAAACACTAAAACGACCGGCTCGGCTTGGAGATCGCGTATATTAATAGGCTTTTTCGTGTCTCTTGTCGTTTTCCCGTTTTTGGCGATTTTGTGAAAGCCTGGGTCCCCATTGAAAATAGTGGTGGAACCTCCATGAACCAAAATTCCGCCACTCTAGAGATTAGAGTGTAGGAGGCTTTTTCGGTCATAAAACATCAACACTTTCACCTAGAAGTTTAGTTGACGCGTTGTTAGCGAGCTCTATGGGATGTCTCCAAATTGTCAAAGTTTCATCTCCCAACTCCCAATACTTTTTAAATGGCAGGTTTGTAAAAAAAACAGACCTGGCTCTATGGAGAATCCCAGTCTTTGGAAAAGTGGATTTTTCAAGAGATCAGCGCATGTCCCACACGGAGGTCCATTTGTGCCTGAAAAATGTAACCTATAAACTTCATTCAAAGACTGTTAGAGACATCACAAGCATGACTCCGATCTGTGAAAAGGACACGTGCCAACTCCTTTTAGTTTTTTTACAACGATGTTGTAAAGACAAAAAACTCATTCTCATTTTCTCCCCTGTTAAAGGCTCAATACTAACTGTCTTTCAGTCAATCACAACAGGTGCAGCCAGTGAAGGATTCCATTTCAACTGTCACTGTCTCAAGATTCCATTCTTAACGAGCAGGTGCGAGCAAGCATTCTAGAAGTCCATTGTTCAGCTCTGCAATGCAATGTAATATAGTCTTGCTGGACTATGCATGACAATTAGCTGCTTGGCTTAGTGGTAATGCATGCTGCTGCATTAGAGATATGGAGGTTGAGGGTTCGAAACCCACACGAAGCAATGTTGATTTTCTAAATTATATCATATGCAGCGTTCCTTGGCCGAGTTAAAATGCCATACATGTATATCATTTAGTATGGATGGCAAATGTGCTGAATTACAGATATTGAGGTTGGGGGTTCGAAACCCAGTCAAAGCCATGTTGATTTTCAAAATTACATCATATGCAGTGTTCCTTGGCCAACTTAAAGTGCCATGTATGTCATTTAGTATGCATGGCAAATGTGCTGGATTACAGATATGGAGGTTGGGGGTTCGAATCCCAGTCAAAGCCATGTTGATTTTCAAAAGTATATCATATGCAGTGTTCCTTGGCCAACTTAAAATGCCATGTATGTCATTTAGTATGAATGGCAAATGTGCTGAATTAGGGATATGGGGGTTGGAGGTTCGAACCCCAGTCGAAGCCATGTTGATTTTCAAAATGATATCATATGCAGTGTTCCTTAGCCAACTTCAAATATCATGTATTGTATGTCATTTAATATCAATGGCAAAGGGGTTGGATTACAGATATGGAGGTTGTGAGTTCTAATCCCGCTCGAAGCCATGTTGATTTTCAAAATTATATCATATGCAGTGTTCCTTAGCCAACTTAAAATACCATCTATGTCATTTAGTATATCCCCAAAACGCAGAGCTACAACACTTTCAAGATGGCTGAATCCAAGATGGCTGAATTGTTTGGCCCATAACTTCTGACTGGGTGGATGGAGTTTTTCCAAGATTTCTTTTAGCTTTGTTTTCTCAATAGTACTTTGTTTCATCTCTGCCCCAAAAGGCAAGCCCGCTTCCAGCATTTTCTGTGAGAATGCATTTCTAGTTATTATTGGTTCTCTTGTGCAGGGCAGCAGTAAAATAGAAAATGGAAATCCTCCTAGGCCTTTCGAGATAGAGACACCGTTCAAACACTAAAACGACCGGCTCGGCTTGGAGATCGCGTATATTAATAGGCTTTTCCGTGTCTCTTGTCGTTTTCCCGTTTTTGGCGATTTTGTGAAAGCCTGGGTCCCCATTGAAAAACATGGTGGAACCTTCATGAACCAAGGTTCCGCCACTCTAGAGATTAGAGTGTAGGAGGCTTTTTCGGTCATAAAACATCAACACTTTCACCTAGAAGTTTAGTTGACGCGTTGTTAGCGAGCTCTATGGGATGTCTCCAAATTGTGAAAGTTTCATCTCCCAACTCCCAATACTTTTTAAATGGCAGGTTTGTAAAAAAAACAGGCCTGGCTCTATGGAGAATCCCAGTCTTTCGAAAAGGGCATTTTTCAAGAGATCAGCGCATGTCCCACACGGAGGTCCATTTGTGCCTGAACCCTTTCACCTATAAACTTCATTCAAAGACTGTTAGAGAGATCACAAGCATGACTCCGATCTGTGAAAAGGACACGTGCCAACTCCTTTTAGTTTTTTTACAACGATGTTGTAAAGACAAAAAACTCATTCTCATTTTCTCCCCTGTTAAAGGCTCAATACTAACTGTCAGTTAGTATCAGAACAGGTGCTCCCAATGAAGGATTCCATCTTAACTGCCACTGTCTCAAGATTCTATTCTTAACGAGCAGGTGCGAGCAGCCATTCTAGAAGGCTATTGTTCAGCTCTTCCATGCAATCTAATATAGTCTTGCTGGACTGTGTATGACAGTTAGCTGCTTGGCTTAGTGGTAATGCATGCCGCTGCATTAGAGATATGGAGGTTGAGGGTTCGAATCCCACCCGAAGCTATGTTGATTTTCTAAATTATATCATATGCAGCGTTCCTTGGCCGACTTAAAATGCCATGTATATCATTTAGTATGGATGGCAAATGTGCTGAATTACAGATATTGAGGTTGGGGGTTCGAAACCCAGTCAAAGCCATGTTGATTTTCAAAATTATATCATATGCAGCGTTCCTTGGCCAACTTAAAATGCCATGTATATCATTTAGTATGGATGGCAAATGTGCTGAATTACAGATATTGAGGTTGGGGGTTCGAAACCCAGTCAAAGCCATGTTGATTTTCAAAATTATATCATATGCAGTGTTCCTTGGCCAACTTAAAATGCCATGTATGTCATTTAGTATGCATGGCAAATGTGCTGGATTACAGATATGGAGGTTGGGGGTTCGAATCCCAGTCAAAGCCATGTTGATTTTCAAAATTATATCATATGCAGCGTTCCTTGGCCGACTTAAAATGCCATGTATATCATTTAGTATGCATGGCAAATGTGCTGGATTACAGATATGGAGGTTGGGGGTTCGAATCCCAGTCAAAGCCATGTTGATTTTCTAAATTATATCATATGCAGCGTTCCTTGGTCGACTTAAAATGCCATGTATATCATTTAGTATGGATGGCAAAAGTGCTGAATTACAGATATTGAGGTTGGGGGTTCGAAACCCAGTCAAAGCCATGTTGATTTTCAAAATTATATCATATGCAGTGTTCCTTGGCCAACTTAAAATGCCATGTATGTCATTTAGTATGCATGGCAAATGTGCTGGATTACAGATATGGAGGTTGGGGGTTCGAATCCCAGTCAAAGCCATGTTGATTTTCAAAATTATATCATATGCAGTGTTCCTTGGCCAACTTAAAATGCCATGTATGTCATTTAGTATGAATGGCAAATGTGCTGAATTAGGGATATGGGGGTTGGAGGTTCGAACCCCAGTCGAAGCCATGTTGATTTTCAAAATGATATCATATGCAGTGTTCCTTAGCCAACTTCAAATATCATGTATTGTATGTCATTTAATATCAATGGCAAAGGGGTTGGATTACAGATATGGAGGTTGTGAGTTCTAATCCCGCTCGAAGCCATGTTGATTTTCAAAATTATATCATATGCAGTGTTCCTTAGCCAACTTAAAATACCATGTATGTCATTTAGTATATCCCCAAAACGCAGAGCTACAACACTTTCAAGATGGCTGAATCCAAGATGGCTGAATTGTTTGGCCCATAACTTCTGACTGGGTGGATGGAGTTTTTCCAAGATTTCTTTTAGCTTTGTTTTCTCAATAGTACTTTGTTTCATCTCTGCCCCAAAAGGCAAGCCCGCTTCCAGCATTTTCTGTGAGAATGCATTTCTAGTTATTAAGCGGGCTTGCGGAGCAAGAGCAGAGCTCTTGCAGAGCAAGGCCCGATTATAGTAATCTCTAAGTCCTGTTTATTATTGGTTCTCTTGTACAGGGACAGTAAAAATAGAAAATGGATCTCCTCCTAGGCCTTTCGAGATAGAGACACCGTTCAAACACTAAAACGACCGGCTCGGCTTGGAGATCGCGTTTCGTTATAGGCTTCTCCGTGTCTCTTGTCGTTTTCCCGTTTTTGGCGATTTAGTGAAAGCCTGGGTCCCCATTGGAAACAGTGGTGGAACCTCCATGAACCAAGGTTCCGCCACTCTAGAGATTAGAGTGTAGGAGGCTTTTTCGGTCATAAAACATCAACACTTTCACCTAGAAGTTTAGTTGACGCGTTGTTAGCGAGCTCTATGGGATGTCTCCAAATTGTGAAAGTTTCATCTCCCAACTCCCAATACTTTTTAAATGGCAGGTTTGTAAAAAAAACAGGCCTGGCTCTATGGAGAATCCCAGTCTTTTGAAAAGTGCATTTTTCAAGAGATCAGCGCATGTCCCACACGGAGGTCCATTTGTGCCTGAACCCTTTCACCTATAAACTTAATTCAAAGACTGTTAGAGAGATCACAAGCATGACTCCGATCTGTGAAAAGGACACGTGCCAACTCCTTTTAGTTTTTTTACAACGATGTTGTAAAGACAAAAAAACTCATTCTCATTTTCTCCCCTGTTAAAGGCTCAATACTAACTGTCTTTCAGTCAATCACAACAGGTGCAGCCAGTGAAGGATTCCATTTCAACTGTCACTGTCTCAAGATTCCATTCTTAACGAGCAGGTGCGAGCAAGCATTCTAGAAGCCTATTGTTCAGCTCTGCAATGCAATGTAATATAGTCTTGCTGGACTATGCATGATAATTAGCTGCTTGGCTTAGTGGTAATGCATGCTGCTGCATCAGAGATATGGAGGTTGAGGGTTCGAAACCCACACAAAGCCATGTTGATTTTCTAAATTATATCATATGCAGCGTTCCTTGGCCGACTTAAAATGCCATACATGTATATCATTTAGTATGGATGGCAAATGTGCTGAATTACAGATATTGAGGTTGGGGGTTCGAAACCCAGTCAAAGCCATGTTGATTTTCAAAATTACATCATATGCAGTGTTCCTTGGCCAAGTTAAAATGCCATGCATGTCATTTAGTATGCATGGCAAATGTGCTGGATTACAGATATGGAGGTTGGGGGTTCGAATCCCAGTCAAAGCCATGTTGACTTTCAAAATTATATCATATGCAGTGTTCCTTGGCCAACTTAAAATGCCATGTATGTCATTTAGTATGAATGGCAAATGTGCTGAATTAGGGATATGGGGGTTGGAGGTTCGAACCCCAGTCGAAGCCATGTTGATTTTCAAAATGATATCATATGCAGTGTTCCTTAGCCAACTTCAAATATCATGTATTGTATGTCATTTAATATCAATGGCAAAGGGGTTGGATTACAGATATGGAGGTTGTGAGTTCGAATCCCGCTCGAAGCCATGTTGATTTTCAAAATTATATCATATGCAGTGTTCCTTAGCCAACTTAAAATACCATGTATGTCATTTAGTATATCCCCAAAACGCAGAGCTACAACACTTTCAAGATGGCTGAATCCAAGATGGCTGAATTGTTTGGCCCATAACTTCTGACTGGGTGGATGGAGTTTTTCCAAGATTTATTTCAGCTTTGTTTTCTCAATAGTACTTTGTTTCATCTCTGCCCCAAAAGGCAAGCCCGCTTCCAGCATTTTCTGTGAGAATGCATTTCTAGTTTATTATTGGTCTTGTGCAGGGCAGCAGCAAAATAGAAAATGGATCTCCTCCTAGGCCTTTCGAGATAGAGACACCGTTCAAACACTAAAACGACCGGCTCGGCTTGGAGATCGCGTATCGTTATAGGCTTCTCCGTGTCTCTTGTCGTTTTTCCCGTTTTTGGCGATTTTGTTAAAGCCTGGGTCTCCATTGAAAACTATGGTGGAACCTTCATGAACCAAAGTTCCGCCACTCTAGAGATTAGAGTGTAGGAGGCTTTTTCGGTCATAAAACATCAACACTTTCACCTAGAAGTTTAGTTGACGCGTTGTTAGCGAGCTCTATGGGATGTCTCCAAATTGTGAAAGTTTCATCTCCCAACTCCCAATACTTTTTAAATGGCAGGTTTGTAAAAAAAACAGGCCTGGCTCTATGGAGAATCCCATTCTTTCGAAAAGGGCATTTTTCAAGAGATCAGCGCATGTCCCACACGGAGGTCCATTTGTGCCTGAACCCTTTCACCTATAAACTTCATTCAAAGACTGTTAGAGAGATCACAAGCATGACTCCGATCTGTGAAAAGGACACGTGCCAACTCCTTTTAGTTTTTTTACAACGATGTTGTAAAGACAAAAAACTCATTCTCATTTTCTCCCCTGTTAAAGGCTCAATACTAACTGTCTTTCAGTCAATCACAACAGGTGCAGCCAGTGAAGTGTTCCATTTCAACTGTCACTGTCTCAAGATTCTATTCTTAACGAGCAGGTGCGAGGAAGCATTCTAGAAGCCTATTGTTCAGCTCTGCATTGCAATGTAATATAGTCTTGCTGGACTGTGCATGACAGCTAGCTGCTTGGCTTAGTGGTACTGCATGCTGCTGGGTTAGAGATATGGAGGTTGAGGGTTCAAAGCCCACCTGAAGCCGTGTTGATTTTCAAAATTATATCATATGCAGTGTTCCTTGGCCAACTTAAAATGCCATGTATGTCATTTATTATCAATGGCAAATGTGCTGGATTAGAGATATGGAGGTTGAGAGTTCGAATCCCACTTGAAGCGATGCTGATTTTCAAAATTATATCATATGCAGTGTTCCTTAGCCAAGTTAAAATACCATGTATGTCATTAAGTATCGATGGCAAATGTGCTGAATTACAGATATGGAGGTTGAGGGGTTCGAACCCCAGTCAAAGCCATGTTGATTTTCAAAATTATATCATATGCAGCGTTCCTTGGCCGGCTTAAAATGCCATGTATGTCATTTAGTATGAATGGCAAATGTGCTGAATTACAGATATGGAGTTTGGGGGTTCGAACCCCAGTCGAAGCCATGTTGATTTTCAAAATGATATCATATGCAGTGTTCCTTGGCCAGCTTAAAATGCCATGTATGTCAATTAGTATGGATGGCAAATGTGCTGAATTACAGATATTGAGGTTGGGGGTTCGAACCCCAGTCGAAGCCATGTTGATTTTCAAAATGATATCATATGCAGTATTCCTTAGCCAACTTCAAATATCATGTATTGTATGTCATTTAATATCAATGGCAAAGGGGTTGGATTACAGATATGGAGGTTGTGAGTTCTAATCCCGCTCGAAGCCATGTTGATTTTCAAAATTATATCATATGCAGTGTTCCTTAGCCAACTTAAAATACCATCTATGTCATTTAGTATATCCCCAAAACGCAGAGCTACAACACTTTCAAGATGGCTGAATCCAAGATGGCTGAATTGTTTGGCCCATAACTTCTGACTGGGTGGATGGAGTTTTTCCAAGATTTCTTTTAGCTTTGTTTTCTCAATAGTACTTTGTTTCATCTCTGCCCCAAAAGGCAAGCCCGCTTCCAGCATTTTCTGTGAGAATGCATTTCTAGTTAATGGTAAATGTTCCATGATTAAGTGGTAACTCAAGAAATGTCTAAACAATTGTAAAATGTGTATGACATATGTAGTGATTATATGTAATACATGAACAACAATCAGTCTTTAACCACCTCAGACGATTTTACATACCAGTTTGAGAAGACAGGCCCACCATGGCACACAAATAGTCTTTGAAAAGGAATGATAGGTGGGAATTAGATATTATAGTTTAAAATATTAGCTTCATTGACAATTTCATTAACATTTGTGAATATGTGTTTACTATAATTTTATAATACTACACATTTAATTACACATGAAAATCACAAAACTGAACACATAAACTTATATCATCATACTGTATTGTGTAACACCTAATATTCTGAATATGTTTTTGCATTTATGATGCTGTGTGTATTATCTGAGCCATACTCACAGATGACATGCAGCAGGAGCCCCATTGCTGAGAGATGCAGAGCTGACGAGTGTTGTGACCCCAAGACTTCTCTGAGTGACAGTGAAGGACCCTTTTCAGCCAGTTACATTAAGTAGGTCAGTTACAACATTAGCGCGCCTGTCACAACCAGGCAAGCAAAATAGGCAATTGCCCTAGGGCCCACAGGTGAAGGGGGCCCTGGTAATGACTGACTGATCATACATTTGTGTTCAAATGACAGCAGAGACAACCATGTAAGTGTGGCAGAACTTTCCTAAATTCAATGACGGAAAGGTGTAATGATAGCGCAATTGAAATCTGTCTTGAGGGGGGCGCTACTCAATAGTTTGTAGAGAAGGGCCCCAAGTCTGTCTTTGCCTTAGACCCCCCCAAATACCTCAAAACGGCCCTGGGCAGTAGTCCAAGCAGGAAGTGGTTTGCAGGGGGTTGAATGTTTTTTCTTCATCTATATTAGCCGAAATCACTTGTATGGCTTACATTGTTAATTAATTGTATGTTGGCCATCTGTAAACTTTTGAAAAGATCTAATGGGCAAAATTAAATGGTGCCTGTCTGGGCCTGAATTTGACATCTGCAGTATACTGATACACTGACAGTTTTAAGTACCAGGGCATGGAGAGCGAATCCTCCACAGCTTGCACAGCTTCTGTGGATATATGAAGGCCCAATCTCAATTCACCCCTTTGCCCTACCCCTTACCCCTCCTCTCCGTTTTGTGTAGGGGTAGGGGTATCCCAATAGCCGTTAAGGCAGAGGGGTAGAGGTAAAGGGGAGAACTTTGTAGCCCTCAAAAATGAGGGGTTCGGCCAGGCAGACTCCGTTTGGAGGGGTAAGGGGTAGGGGGGTAAGGGGTAAATTGAGATTGGGCCGAAGTCATCAATTTGATAAGTCGATAATTCTATCAAATCACATATTCTAACCAGTCTCATAAAATCATTTAAATATTGAGGGCAAATAAGTGGTTCTTTTCTGGTTTGACTTCACTGAACATGGACAACCAAAGACAAAATACAGTTCACTGTAATCTCATTTATTGTAATACTGTTACTTGGTAATAACATTAATGCATTCATTGTGAATTAACAAGGCATAACAATTTAGGTAATGATATGTATAAATATGTGTAAAAAGGAACAGTGTGTGTGTGTGTGTGTGTGTGTGTGTGTGCGTGCGTGCGTGCGTGCGTGCGTGCGTGTGTGTGTGCGTGTGTGTGTGTGTGTGTGTGAGTGATTCTACAAATCGACTGCGCTTTTAAGTCCATGGATTTTATTTGCCAATTCCACTAACTATTAACTGCATCCAATGATGTTTTGGGCATTAGAAAACATTTATCTTTCATATAATACTGAAAGTGTAGACATGGCATTATTTCCCTCAGCAAGAATGAATATTTAATACTGGTTTTGGGCGTTTTCATGCCGTCCCGTTTTCCAAATGTCAGATTCAGTCTTCATATTAGCATGTAAAGAAACTTGTTTTGCCCAAGACGATTGCAAATGTTGATTCACAGTAATCATCACAATATGACAAAACTGTCAGAAAGACCACTGTCCTTTCCATTATACATGAAATTTACCATTTTGTGTGTGTCCACGAAAACGGTGTTAACCGTGTCACGGTCTGAAACCCCCTCCATAAATCAGTAATGGTTTGGTCTTAGGCCATACGAATAACATCACGTGATGTCATAACCTCTTTGGCAGGATATGGGAAGACTTTTTGGTAAGTTTTGAGCTCCATCCTTCCATAATTTAATCCATTCTTTTTCATGTTCTCATAGCGGGAAAATTGCCTGTCAACTGTGTTATCAACATATTCATAAGAATCTGAATTAGAAATCACATGTAGAAAAACACAGATAAAGCATACAAATACATGAATTGATTAAGGTGTTGTGGTGGAACTTCTGAGGTCCTCAGTTAGCACAACACCATAAAAATGGCTGAAATGTCAACGGTGTTACCGTCAATGGTGTTACAATTAGCTATGATAGTCAGGGTTGCCAGATGAGGCTGATGATTTCCAGCCCAAAAAATGTTCAAAACCCACCTAGAAGCACACAATCCCACCCCAATTCTATTGATTTCTAAGGCAAAAAGTGGGCAGGTTTTTCTGATAAATGTCATTTTTACCCGCACACGGCCATCCTAAGCAGCCCAATTGTGCGGGAACCAGCCCAATCTGGCAACACTGATGACAGTGGAGGAGGAGTATGTTTTTGCCAATTTATCTCCATATTGACAGACAAACAAACAAAATAATTTGTGTTCTAGGGAGATGGGTTCGTCTGCTCTGTTTTTTTTCTCCTAAAAAAGTGCAGACTTGTTCCCCTGCACTGTTGACCGTAACACAGTTGAGTAACACGGTTGACTGTTTTGAAAGTGTTTTTGAGCTATTGATCCCTTATGTGTTGAAAAATCATATGAACAGACACTAGGGATTATCTCTGGAGAAGGAAGTCTTGTGTAAGGAGGGCGACTAAATTCAAATCAGACGTTACAGGGATGTATAATAAAAAATGAATCAGTCTGTATCACAGTTAATCATAAAATCCTACTTATGAAGCTCAACAATCACATTTTCTATATCAGTTGCACAGATTAATGACAACATTATTGCTAAGGGACATAAGCACTTTCAAACGTATGTTGTTTCAACTCTGTAGTATTTGTATATATGTTTGAAATGACATAGTATTTGTCCATAACACTGTTGACAAAATAATTAAGCAAATGTTCGCTTTCATTAGAGTATTTATCAAATGATTTAAGATTAAGCTTGGCAATTTATTTGTTTGGAAACTTAAATATATACACTATGTAAACATCTAGGTCATTTAGTTGAAAAAAATACTGATAATTGACATTTTGCTTTTGCCAAAAGCGTAGGGGAATTGTAGAATCACTCGTGTGTGTGTGTGTGTGTGTGTGTGTGTGTGTGTGCACTCGCGTGTGTGTGTGTGTGCGCGCGCACACGGGGTGCGTGCGGCTGCAAGCGAGTGAGATAGAGTGGACGGATGAGGACACAGTGTAAAGAGCAAGCGAGACTGCACACACATACACACACGCACACACACATTCACACACACACACACAGCTCTCAAAAGCACAGAGCAGCCAAATACCGGTAGTCAAAAAGTATCTTAAGTGTCCAAAGGGTGCACGAGTGTCAAAGGTCACTGTGCATGGTCCAGAGGGGGGGGGGGGGACAGTTTCATTATGAGTGGCCACACTCCTGTCTGCACACACACAGCTCTTGGTCAACAGACCCATTGCTAGTGGTACATAAAAAAACAATTGTTCTGTATCACTGTATTGAAGAGTCAATCATAGATACAAGCACGTTTGGTGGGGAATGGTATTTGGCGGAACAGCAGCCTCCACAGAGGACAAAGCGAACAGATAAGTGTGTCACAGGTCGGGGGCGCACAGTTTTTGAAGTGACACCCCCGTTTAAACCCAACTCTACTCTGAGGAATGAGCTGCACAACACCAAAGACACCAAGACACAGAAATACGGGTTTAACAGTTATTTAGTTTATTTTCTAAAAGAGGAGTCCCAAGGGTAATGCATCAAGTCCCAACTATCATCTAGAGTTCCCATAGTTCAAACCCAACCAGCCCACCGTTCAGTCGAATGCCCACGGTCCATGGGGCGGGGTCTCCGCGATTTTGCGTCTTCTCATGCGCTCTGCTCACATTATGCTGGGGGAGACAGGGGTGGTCAGTAAAAGTTCATTTCGTCGCAGGCTACGGTCATAGGCAACGCACAACACACAACTCCAGTTCGTTAACCAAAATATAAACAACACAAAAAAAACTAAGGAAAACAAAACACGGCAACCAAGAGGGCACACCTAAGGAGTTGTTGCCTGCGCTGGGTAAATAAAATAGCAGTCCTGCGAGTGGCCCCTTGTATAGGCCTACTGGAGTCCGAACTTGGGTGAGAGAGATAGCAAAAGAATGAGAGAGAGGGGGGGGCAAGAGAGAGAGAGAGAGCGAGGGCAAGAGAGAAGACGGAGTCGATGGGCAGCGTGCCTTTCCGGGAGGAGGAGGCTTTCCACGGGGGACGAGCTCAATGCAGTCACTTAACTTCTGGGGCGGGCGTCTCCCCCCCCCCTCTTCATTCTCCGCACGGCATCCACCTGTTCTCCGAACGCGGACCATCATCATCCTGGATGTCGTCTCGCGCCTTCTTGGAGGGTGTCAGGTCGCCGGGGTTCCGATCCGTAGGATCTCGCAGTGCATTCCTCCGTCGTTTCCCACCCGAGGCCGGCTACCGGCAAATGTGCCCCCTTCCTCCAGCACGCTCCCCAGCTCAGGTCGTCACCTGCCGCTCCTCTCGCTCGCCATGGTCGTTCTCCTGCGCTTTCTCCCAACCCTGGATAAAAACGTCAGCGCAGCTCACCTGGGCCAATCACAGCTTCCCACTCTCCCACTTCACCTGTTGCACGTTACATTAATTAACCAGTTTGGTCTCCTCAGTCGTGTCCAAAAGTTAAAACAATTCCCTCCCCCACTGAATATAGTCACCATGTGACATGGTGTCACAGGGGTGACTATGTCAAGTGGGGGAGGGAACCACGATATTGGACGCTTGTGTCCATAGAGGGACATTTGGAGTGCAACACACGAGTAAACAGACATGGCGGCCCCCTATGAGTTGCCGTGGAGGTGTGTGCGCAATCAGATGAATGGCTACAGGTGTGGAGATAAGGGGAAACGTGCGATTGGAGCGCACTGGGGAGGCCAACATTTATATGTCAGGTTCGAGACACAGAAGAGGACGCGGCTTGGAGAAGACTCGTGGAGAGAGAGACTGCGACGGCCAGTACGCAGCAGACGGAGGAGGCATACGCAGCCGGTATCCGGACGGGGCCAGAATGTGAGATGGAACCGGGACTCTGGACGATCCGAGGGATCGAGGCGGCTGGAGCTCGAAGGAAGAGTCGGACGGCATAGTGCCCGAATGAAGTCCGTGACCTGAGCCCAGGGGTTTCTGCGAAGTCGGAGATGGAGGGGTGAGATCACTCACCCCTCAATGAGTTAAGTTCACGTTCGTTACCTGGTCACCGTGGTTATGCCCGTGATGCCCCCGCTTGGATGTGCTGCGCTCTCTCTCTCTCTCTCTCTCTCTCTCTCTCTCTCTCTCTCTCTCTCTCTCCCTCTCTCTCTCTCTGGGTCCCCCGTGCTGTGGCAGAGATGTTCATTATTTTTTCACCAGCAGTCTAGTCAGTTAATACAGTGGGATCGCTACTCTTGTTTGGTTTAGTGTGCTGTGCCATTTTGTGTGCCTTGTTTCCCTTCTTAAGCATGATGTGTGAAACACTTAATGTGTGGATTGATTCACGAATAATTGTAGTCCCCCGAGTAGTGACCCCCTGTTTGGCTGATTAGCTTATTTTAGTAACCTGCTAGCTCTGCTCGTGAACACAAACACCGGCTAGTGACTTGTCCCCACCTGTTCCCCCAGCCACGCCCAGGAGAGGAGCCCAGACGAGAACCTGATGTTGCCTGCGACCAGACCCAACGCTGCAGGCCACACGAAGATGAACTTGGGGTTTGTGGGCAATCGAGTAATTGGGACTATTTTAGAGAGAAGGGACTGATGCAGAATTGGACACTTCTGACATGGGTGCCTGGAAAAAAATAAATATAATTGTTAAAACTTGATTCTGGTGTTCTGGTGTGTCTGTGGATGTGCAGTATGTTCCTCAGGGTAGCTGGTAGTAAAAAGGGGGGCGCCGGTACGCCCCCTACCTGTGATAAGTGTGCAGGTATGGGGGGGTTGGTTTATGGGGTCCAGTCACCAATGACAATCTCTTTCTCCATAGCCTGTCCTGCAAGGGATGGCACAGAATCTGTAGCTGAAGAAATGCACGTTTTGTTCCAAAAACGAAAGTTTGGGAGAAGCGAAATGAAATATGACATGTCTAAATTAACACCGGCATTCTATTACCTGCTTGATTGTCATTCGCTGATATTCAGCACAAAAAGATAGGCACGCCTAATTATCCACATGAGTCTCATTCTCTGCTCAGCCACCATTCGACGGAATTACAGTGTAATGACATGTGGCACGCCCTATCTACACCGTATTTATTCTCCGCACACCTGTTCTCAGGCAGAAACTCGCTTTTTCACTTGCACCACAGCACCCCAATCAACCCCTCTCTGTGTCATCCCGATCGATCCGGAGTTCCGCCCTCACTCCTCCTCGGTTCTGCTCGCTCTCCCACCATCATCGGCTGGGGGCTGTCCGCTTAGATCTCACGCATTTCTGGCGGGGCAGGTACTTTCCGTGCTCTCATTTGGAGCCCCATATTCCCTAGCCCGAGAATAGTTTGAATCTGTAGCAACTCTCGAGCTCGGCAGTGCTTCGGCACCGCGGCCAGTGACCTTGTCCAAACACGCCTACTTCGCATTTTAATCTCTGCTCTCCGAGTGCAGTGGTTGCGCGACCCCATTAATCACTTCTTTGATATGCCACGCAGACAGCCGTTCGTCTGTGAGAACCGCACGATCACGACAAGCCCATTCTCCACCAAGAACGAAAATGTGCATACATAGGCTACTGGATTTTAATTTCAGATAGCGCACAAATTAAACTCTATTGGTTGGCAAGGGGTCATGTCAGCTACTTTGTTGGCTGCAATGTACATACTACAATTGTAGGCTCGCGACATCGCATTGTATTGCGTTTGTAGTAAAGACCGTCCGAGGAAAAAACCTACAATATGCGGTGCCTCGTCATTCAGAACAGTAACGGACCCGCCAGAATGGCAAGTGAACCTTCGGTATCTACTAGCCAAAGCCAAAATCTACCCGCATTTTGCGGGCTTGTGGGTCAAGCCCTGTTAACAACACAAAACAATTTTTTGTTTCAACGTCTAAGAAAAGACTTCACATAGTAGGCTAGTTCAATTATTTTATTTAAGCTCACAGAACACTTGCAGAAACATGGCTGTCAAAATTATTCTAGGGCTAGATGTATGGGAAAACAGTGGGAGTAAAATGGATGTACATCAAACTAAAAGTAAATGGCTATGTTAACAGGCTCAACACAAAGGTTCAACACATATTGGTGCTTTTGAGTCAAACTGCTGGACATTGTTTCTGTTAAGTTGTCAATACATGTATATTAGGCCTGTATAAATTGCAACTGACAAAATAAGCAATAATACATTTAAAATACATTTTATTTATAATTTTAGACGTCAGGGGTGCTATAACGGAGTAGGCTATGGAACTGCGCCACAAATCTGAGGTCCTGGGCCGATTCCAACATGTGGTCATTTCTCTCAGTAATTCACGAGAAGCTAAAAAATCAGATGTCATTAATGCCCACCATTATTGACTCTTGGTTACTGGAATCTGTAAGAAAGACAGACACACATGCAAATAGGCTTCAGTACATAGTCTATGACATACAGAATGTGCTATTTGTTAGACTGAAAATATTGTGTACTTTCTGGTTTTTTAAGTGTTCTTGGGCACTTCAAAAGGTGCTTAGGCTAAAACATATTATTTCTATTATTGCAGTGATCTTTGGCATATATAATGGCTATTGCAGCTTGCTTAGTGTTCCCTCTTGTGGGTCACTTCACTGACCACTAATTAGATTTACGGTATACAGTAATTGTTTTAATTGTTTGTTTATTATTTCTATTTACAACTTACAAGCATACAGTGTACAACATGCAGACCAGGGGGCTATACTACAAAGCTCGTTCAGGATAAGTCAAGTTAAGAGGTAAATCATCTAATAGAAGCCAAGAGTCCTCATTTTCTTAAGAAAAGCTCTTGTAGGCCCAGTCGTGGCCAACCGGTAGGGCACTTGCCTGCCATTCGGCTGACCCAGGTTCGATTCTCAGCCCAGGTCCTTTGCCGACCCCTCCCCGTCTCTCTCCCTATTCGCTTAATGTCCACCTCTCACACTGTCCTATCAAATAAAGGAAAAAACGAAAAGCTCTTGTATTAGATGATTTACCTCTTAACTTATCCGGAACCAGCTTTGTAGTATAGGCCTCAGCACACACGGACACACACACACACACACACACACACACACACACACACACACACACACACACACACACACACACACACACACACACACACACACACACACACACACACACACACACACACACCTGTGAGTTGTCAACATCATGGGAGGACTGTTTGGAAGGTTAGCTAAAAGAAATCAAAACATTATTAGGCCTACAGTACATTAGTACAGTACTTAGCTGAAACTTTAATCCAAAGCAATTTTAAAATTATTTAGGGTTTTGGTTACTACTCTTCAGCAATGTAGAGGGATCAATCTCTGTATTGAGCATTTGGTGAAGGATATGCTTTTAATCACATATTTTGTACAATATATAAGAAGGCTTGCCTACTACCTTGAACATGAATGAAGATAGACTTGCCATTTACACAAGTCATCAGACTCGCTATGTGTCTGGATGTTGAGTAGACGCAACTGTAGTTCCCAGAATCGTTTTTGGTGGCATGTGGAAGCAGAAAGACTGTCTCCTTAGAGTCTATTAGCATGTCCACCATAATTCCGTATCCATTCTTGCAGAGGTACATGTGTAGATTATTTGAACTGTTTTCATTTCTATGGAAAATCCCACATTTCACTTCCAAAGTGTCGTTCTCCAGTACTTCAAGACTGCTTCGGAAAATATCTGCTGGTATAAAATCTACATTTGATACAATGATACAATGTTCTAAAGTGAATAAACAACTTCAAAAATTCTTGAAATATGTGTGAATACAGTGGTGTAGATATGCTGTGGATGTATCAGCAATAACTTATCAATTAATTATGAAAATTATGAATGAAAGTATTTTACACACCAAACTGAGAGGACAGGTCCAGAGCATTTGTACAAACTTTGTTGAAAAGGAACACTTAGTTAGAATCATACATCGCCTACAATATGTGTTGTAAAATATTGTGAAAGCAAGCAAAGCAAATAGTTGAATAAAATCTATATTTTCTCAATTTCTGCCTGGATCAAAGATGTATGTCTACAAGGCCTATATGACTCATCATAAGTAAAGCATGCAGAAAACATGATTTTTAAACTCCACAAGACAAGCATTTTATACAATATGCCGATATTAAATTCATTACTTCAGATCTAGTACTCACAGATCAAAAGCAGCAGGAGCTCCATTGTCTGGGGTTGTAGTTTGGAAGAGAAAGCTATAGCTTCACAAAGTAAAAGTCATTCAAGCAGGAAGTGGTTTGGCTTTTTTTGGCTACAGACCAGAAAAGTGTTTCCTAAACAACCGTTAACATTAAACCACTATTATAACATGGAAGCTCAAACTACATAGCAACCCCAAATTAGTTGAAACTGCAAATATAAGTACCAAAATGTATTTGAAATGTTAAATGCACTTTTTTGCAAACAATAGAAATATTTTTTACCAGTATTCATTTCTTAGGGAGATATAGGCCTAGTGTATTGGTGGCAATACGTGCTTGTTTTATCTTTTGCACTGTTAATGCCATATGTGCATTCAATAATGAAGGTTATACATTTGTTCACAATTGTCATTGAATGAAGACACAGTAGTAAGATACAGTATGTCTCATAAGTGAGTACACCCCTCACATTTTTGCATATTTGTAAGTATATCTTTTCATACCATCTAAAGCACATTTGCTTATCTTGGTCTCAAGGGACATGAACAGACCAAGGATATGGATCACTGGAACCATGTTGTGTGGTCTGAAGAGACCAAGATAAACAAATTTGCTTTAGATGGTTCCAAGCATGTGTGGTGGTAAACAAGTGAGTTTTGCAGAAAAGTGTATCATCTCAATAGTCAAGCATGGTAGTGGGACTGAAATGGTTTGGGAATGAATGGATGCCGTCAAGATTGGAAATCTGAATTACACCTAAAAAAAAAACTGCATGTCAACATGTACTGTGACTACCGAAGCAAATCATGATACTCTCCATAGGATTTCATTCAATTCTCACACCAATGTATTTAAACTAGGTGCAGACTCAAAATGTAAAAGTTCAATGTAAAGAAAGCTTGAAACGTACACTAATGACCTCCCTTTTAATCCGATTCGGGCTAAAATGGCCCCTTCTCCATCGAATTTTAATCTGGGGTGTACTCACTTTTGTGGGTACATGTTCAAACATTAATGGCTGTATTTAGATTTTTTTGTAAGTGATCAACACATTTAAGATGCTATGTATGTTGTTAACATGTCACTAATTATTGTGGCAAAATGAAATGTCTTTAAAGGGACACTGTGTGAGATTTTTAGTTGTTTATTTCCAGAATTCATGCTGCTTTTTCATGAATACTTACCACCAGCATCAAATTCTAAGTATTCATTATGACTGGAAAAATTGCACTTTTCATACATGAAAAGGGGGATCTTCTCCATGGTCCACCATTTTGAATTTCCAGAAATATCCATTTTTAGCTGCAAAAATGACTGTACTTGGACCATAGTAGAAAATATTTGTTTATTACTTAGTAAACTTTCATGTAAAGATCAAATTTGGCAATAGGCAGCCCAGTTTCAATGAGCAGCATAGTTGCAGTACCTTTTTTGACCATTTCCTGCACAGTGTCCCTTTAATGTTGTCCTATAAAAAGATATACTTTCAAATCTGCAAAAATGTGAGGGGTGTACTCACTTATGAGACATACTGTATCTACAAAAAAAATGTAAAAGAAAGGCATAAGTCATCATCAGTAATGTTTACAGATAATGTTACTGTTGACTACGTTGGCTACGTGCAGGCCAAAATGGATGCCATTTGTCACTGTGACCTCTCAATATCAAACGTTTCTCTTTCTCATTATTAAAATAAGGCCTGAGTGCTAGACACAGCTGTGGTTAATGAACAATATATACTGAAACTGTTGGCTGACCAAATTGAGTTTTGACACAGTTTTTTTTTCCTTCCACAGTGCGGCTTTTCAGCCTTTTCAGCTGTCTGGGTGGGAGGCTACATTATGGTCATTTTACTAAATTTGAAAATGATACTGGTCTAACTTAATCAAGTCCACATTATGCTAAATCAAATAACCAAACTACATGTACGTAAGAAAAACCTTTAGTGCAGTGTTCCCTCATGAATGCTTGGAACGACCAAAAGCAAATTAGCCTTTTTTGTGACGTTACACAAGTTCCATTTTGAAGAGAAGCAGGTACACTAATACCGGTTTCAGGCAGAATAGAAGTAGGCTATCATGTATGTATGTATGTATGTATGTAGGCCTATGTATGTATGTATGTATGTATGTATGTATGGATGGATGGATGGATGGATGGATGGATGGATGGATGGATGGATGGATGGATGGATGGATGTACAGTATGGATGGATGGATGTTCATTCAACAGGATACATCATTAAAAAGACCCATATATGAATGTTCAGCTGATATTGAAATGGGAAAAAACCTGTGTGTGTGTGTGTGTGTGTGTGTGTGTGTGTGTGTGTGTGTGTGTGTGTGTGTGTGTGTGTGTGTGTGTGTGTGTGTGTGTGTGTGTGTGTGTGTGTGTGTTCTCGTATTAATCACATTGTGAGGACACGAATCAGTTCACACAGTCACGTTGGGGCAACCCAGAAAAGGCCATCACATGAAAGGCCCATAGCAATGGTGTGTGTGTGTGTGTGTGTGTGTGTGTGTGTGTGTGTGGGTGTGTGTGTGTGTGTGTGTGTGTGTGTTCTGGAATCAGAAACATTCTATAATTAGACCTAAGAAAATCTTTGCTGGAGTTATTCACATTCTCAGGACACAAATCATTTCACACAGTCATGCTGTAGCAACCCAAACACAGGTAATCACAAACTATTTTTTTGTGGAATGTCAAAAGTTTTATTGGATAATATTAGACAAAATATAGTATTACAGCGTATAGATTAAAAAAAAAGATATACTACCATCGGTAAATTACATTACATTAGATTACATTTGGCAGACGCTTTATGACCAATGCAACTTTCAAAAGAGGACATAATCAAGCCAACAAAGTGCATAGGAAATATACAGAACAACAAGTGCAGTTGCAAAGGGTTAGTTTTTAAAAAAATAAATAAAGAGTACACACACAACACACATACAGACACATCATGTCAAGAGTCTGCCCTGGGGCTAGGCCAGCTCAAGCATTAGTCTAGTAGATACTCTCGAAAGAGGAAGGTCTTTACTTGTTTCTTGAGGGCTGCACGAGATATGCTTAGTCTTGCTGCCTCTGGGAGACCGTTCCACCACTTGGGTACAACAACGGAGAACAATCTTGACTGGGAGTACCTAGAGCGACTGGATGGCAGAGCCAGACGGCTTGTGCTGAATGAGCGCAGTAAGTGTTGGTAGATAACAGACTGTGATCGCTAAAATCAGACAAATGTACTGACATACAACACAGGTGACCCAAAAAACATTTAATAGTTAGAAGATTGTGCACTGAACAGCAAAAACAACAAACATAACCTCAAAAATCATCAATATAATCCCAGATGAATGTCAATTTATCGTGAACCCATATTGAGACATTTAAAATGTGATGGTTATATAATGGAAATTAGCCGGTTTATGTACACAAATTTGAAAACGTTTTTTTTTTCACTAAGATAAAATGCCAACAAAATAGAAAATACCATGTTTCATAATATCTCAAGTGCTAGTTTCACAGTTACGTCATAGGCCATAGCAGAAAGTCTTCACCAGCCCAATATGCATTTCAATGTACAGTGCAGCATGTGAGTACACATTATTTGTTGAAGTAAACAAAACAAACCATTCGCAACATAGCTGTCAAACTAAGAGACGATGTAATATAAGGCTGACATGCTGAACATGGCTAACTAATATAAACAGTTGAATCAGGGTATTGCAGGCTGCAGTACACGTTGTCAGCATCAATTATCAATCCTCATGTTTTGATAGAGAGCGGCAGCTGGCGTAGGCTGTGTATGTTCATCATCCGTGTTGGCTGTAGAGACATATTGAGGACACAATCATTACTTTGACCTTCATAGAGCACGTGGGTCATTGGAGAAATGGTCAATGTAAGTTGGTCATGATTCAATATGTTATGTGCATGCATGACCATCTACTTAGTTTCTCCTGATTCCTTCCTCCTCATGTCTTAATGGACTATGCAGTACATTTGAGACTGTAAGTCCATATAAGATAAACCACCAGCAAACGGCTTTCTTTGCTATTTACCTTCTCATGGCATAATTAGGTTCCATTACATCTACAAGAAACGATAAACCGAGGGTTGTGGTCCTCCTCTATTTAAACAACTTTTTCAGAAATGAATCCGCAGTGGTATTACATGTGCTCAGAATGCATTTACCACACACACGTGACATTACATAAGCTGATGCAGAACTGGTCAAGACCGGGTCAACGCAACAAATATGTAACTACTGCATGCAACCTCAAACACAAGAATAAATACATGTATGCGCACAGACCTGAGGCGGTAACATTTTGGTATACAGGCTGCTCTTCGCGCTTTTTCTTCAGTGATCTCACTGCCGTGTGGAGAGACAGACATTGGGTTAGATTTAGAGTTCACAGTTCAGCCTGGCAACTTCCACTTACAGTAATGCTGTACCATGTTCTTGTCCTCCGTCACTCTGCTGATTGGAAATCTGTCTTAGATGACTATACTTATTGATACTCCATATACCCTACAACCTTACATGGAGTGTGGTTATACCGAGCTTGGCCATAACCATCCGTAAGCTTCCACTCAACTATGTACCTCTTAGACACGTCTTGGCCTTATCGCACTGGACACAAACTTGTACAAAGGGCATTCAAACCATGACCATCAGCGAATGGATGTGAGGTTGTAATCTAGCTGGTTGTATAAAGTAGTTTGGCAATAGATATGTTGTGTCCAAACGTGAAACCAGCGTGAAACCAGCTCTAATTGTGTTAAACTTCAGCAGAGTTCACCTCTTCTACCTGGAATTGGTGGTGAAATATGCAGGGTCACACCCTCAATACAAAAATCAATGGTGCCAGGGAATGGTAAGGCCAGACTAAATTGAAATCCATGTGAGGTGTGGAATGAATTAAAAGTCGCCTTTTATTTTGTTGCAAGATGATGAGTCACTTAAAGTGGAAAACTCTTCATTTGTGATGCTTCATAAAATTGTAATGAATACCTGAAAAGCGAGTCTTCTTGTGCGCTGCAACAGTGCCGCGTGTGCCCTGTGTCTCACTAATTGTGGTGAGCGAAAATGAAGGAGAATTATTATTTTACATAAGAGGGAATATAATATAAGGACACTACTGAAGGAAATAGTTGTTAACCATACCTGCCCCTTATCTGTTGACATTTATCTGTGAATGACAAAAAAAATAATAGGCCTAAGTAAATGGACTGGTGTGCTGCATAATGTTTATAAGTGTAATGTATGTTTTGAATGTATGAAAGTGAAAGTGTCAAACCTTACACACTACCAACTGATATGTATCGTACTCTTCTGCCTATTTTCCATTATCAAAGCTATGAAGTATCAGTAAGTGTTTGGAAGAGAACAGCAACTGTAGTAGGCCTATCTAGATTATACAGTGTTCTGTTTAATAGTTTGACAACCAGTGGAAGAGCATTAGGATTGCCGTGCCTGCAATGTTTTTATGATGCTTCACTTTGCTGAAAAGTGTAAAATAATATGACTTATACCTAACACACATAGATAAATGTGTGGACTTACATTTCCAGAGGATGGACAATGCTGCTGACAGTAGGGCAGCACATAGAAACACAGCAATGAGGTACAAATACCCACTGGAGCCTCCTGTTGTGGCTGGAACATCAGTCAGAGCTGAAAACACAGAGAGAGAGAGAGAGAGAGAGAGAGAGAGAGAGAGAGAGAGAGAGAGAGAGAGAGAGAGAGAGAGAGAGAGAGATCTGAGATTGATTGACATCCCTGAGGATGCACAACACTGCTGACATCAGATACAGATAGAAATGCAGCAATGATGTAAAAATACAAACTGGAGTTTTCTGGTGTGGTTGTAGGTGCATCAGTCTCAGTACCTGGAAACACACACACACACACACACACACACACACACACACACACACACACACACACACACACACACACACACACACACACACACACACACACACACACATGTAGGCTAAATGTGCCATCGAATCTGCATCATGGGAACCTTGTGACTAGGACATCAAAAATATACATGAATCCCATGGCTGTTTGTCCATGTTTTTAAAATTATTATGATTATTATTATTTTGTTCAATGTAAATGTGTGCATTTCTTTTCAATAATCTGGCATGAAATAAACATAAAATGAGCAAAATATGACAATACATCGCAACAATGTGTTTGCATTGGTCAGTTTAACTATATAACCAAATTACACGTAGTAATGCAAGCCTATGGGACCAAACAAAATCTCAGCAAATGTAGCCTACTTACAAACTGCTTTAAAATGAATGTAAAATTTGCAAAACACCTATGTAATCCTGTCCTTTTGTGGCTTGATGCTAATGCTCTCATTTACTTCCAGTGATTATGCTAAGCTATGCTAATAATTCTGATACCAATATATATAAGTAGGCTATTGAAAACCCTGAAATTAAAATGATATGATATATTAAAATGCACATTCATGAATAATGCTTGGAATTATTGCAAATATGTGAAAATCAAAAAAGGGTGGACTGTTCCTTTAACAACCACACATTTTAACAAAGGATAAAATACTGTTTCAGTTGTTGTTCAAACTCTGCCTTTTAAATAATGTATCAGGTTTAATACCTTTGACAAGAATGAAGACAGACTTTTCACTGGTGCAATTCACTTCAGGCAGTGGATGTTTGGGTATTGAGTAAACACAGCTGTAGTTCCCAGTGTTCTCTTCAACACCCTCTACCTTAAAGACTGTTTCCTTCTCGCCTTTTACAATGTCCATCCTGTTTCCAACTCCATCCTTGCAGAGGTACATGTGTAGCTCCCTTCTGTGGTTGTCAGTGGTCTGGAAAATGGCACACCTCAGTTGCAGGACACCCCCCTCCAATACTTCAGGTGCAGTTGAAAAAATGTCTGCTGATTTAAAATCTGCAAACAAAAGTGGAATACTCTGTATGTGTACGTGTAAAACATGTAACACTGAAATACATGTAATACGTGTAATAAAATATGTGTAATAAAGTATAAAAATAACAATATAAACAACATTAGCAAAAATGACATACCAGTCTGATGACAGAGATCCACATCACACATGAAAACTATGATGAAAAGGACACAGTGGTGAGAATTGCGCACACACATTTACTCAGAGCTCAACATATATCATCACATATGGTAATTTCGAACTCCACAAGACTTACAACATTGTTTGCAAAATATTGGAATGAAAGCGATACATTATTGTTTGAACTCACCAAGCATAAGGAGCAGTAGGCCCATTGCAAAGACATGCAGACCAGACGGAACGTACTGTACAGTATGTTGTGAACCGTGGGGTAGGCTTCACTTGGTAACACAGAGAGGCGCTTTCACCCTATTAGTTTAGACACCAGTGGTCATAGCAGATCATAGCAGGAAGTGGTTTATTTACAGGAGTGTACGAAGTAGATGTAGAAGAACCCCTGTTTTTGGTGTTACAAATATGTACTATCATTCAAGTGCTGCACTAAATGTAATGATACATGTGTGGCCAGCGTTAGTTTTACCGTAATATTTTCAAGGTTATTAATGACTACGCCACTGTCATTTGTTAGGGTGAGAGAACCCAACCATCAAACACTTGACTCAACTTCCCCGCAACAGGTTACGTGAATAACTGGAAATACAACCGTCAAACAATTCAGAGTTCTTTTTATTTTCTTTCAGTGATTCTCATGTTTTCTGCACTTCAAGTGTCTGCATCAAGGGCTCAGTCATGGATTCCACATGAATTCTCAACAAGTGCAATACATACGGCATTGAGGGCAATTACAATAATGTGCAAAATGTGCAGTTCAGGCATGAAAACGGGTCAGGGGTGAAAAAGGTGAGAAAGGTGCGGCGTGGCGCGGTGGCACGGAGCGGCGCGTGTGCTGCAGCGGTGCGCGCGCATGTGTGGTGTGCAGTGGCGTTTTTGGGGGATAGTGTTGTATAAGAGTCATACTGGAGGGGTCTGGGGGCATGCTCTCAAATTTAGCTAAAACCGTCTTTAAATGATGAATTTTGAGCATATTGTAGCGACCCAGGGACAGTGAACATAAGAAGAACTGCCAACCATCTTCGTTACTTCATGATTGTCATGCTGTCATGTCTGATGAGGGGGGCAGATAGATAGATAGATAGATAGATAGATAGATAGATAGATAGATAGATAGATAGATAGATAGATAGATAGATAGATAGATAGATAGATAGATAGATAGAATGGGTTTTGGTTCTCAGCCTTATTAAAAAATAAATTCCCCCTTTACCTCATTATAAGCTTCCCAACACCCCATTGACCTCCTCAAAACCCTGCCAATGCCCCCCTTAAAAATAAAATAGACTAATGTCCCCCAATGGCAACTAAGCACCCCCTCCTCTCAACACTATCCAATGTCCCCTCAATGCTTGCCTGGTTGTGATCTCGTTTGAACAGTTAATCATCATATTTCAGACAACTTGTAGGCCTAATACAAAAATTCTTTGTCACAGTTTGGATAAACTACTGAAATTTTATCCACACTACTCAAATTTTAGTCCATTCACCTAGTATATCTGTTTCCCTATGAAAAAAAATTATAAGAAAGCTCCAACTTTGACCGTGAAAACAAACTGACCGTGTTCCACTAAATATAAATCGGTAGATTTTTAATGTCATTTAGATGTAGGCTACCAAGGGATTACAAAAAACGTGGCATGATTCCTGTAACAATTTGCCCCGTGTCAAACGATTGACTAAGTTAGGCTTCGCTCTTTCTCCCTCTCCCTCTCGCGTGCGTGCTATAAGAAGCCGCAGCAATATGATTCGAAGCATGATGTTGGATGCCTCGCGTAGCCTACATGCGCTTCTTCTCCGTAGTGCCTACTAGATACTTTCGCCATTTCGTAGCGCACAGATCCGTTAAAATAGCCGTCAGGAAAACGTGCCGTAGGCCTACCCAAGCTTTCATTAACGGAGCTCTTTTGAGAATAAATACTTTTTCACGTGGGCAGGGCAAATGCGGTTTCAAATTATTAGGAAAAACAGCTTACCCACTGTGGCTAACTACATCCACTCACTTCTCATCGAAATGCTTGCGTCTTGATCTCATAACAAGTATTATGATCTCAAATAGCTACCTGTCTGGGAAACGTGTAGACTATTTGTGACAGATCGTTTGGACATTTGCTTATAATCAGATATGTTCTAGAACTATAAAGAAAGATATTTGATACAACTACGCCAGCCCCGCAGACCAAAGTGACACCTGTTTAAACTGGGCTTTCAAAGACAAGTATGAAGGGCGGGACTTAGATTGTGCTCGTTCAGGTTATTGGCTGTGTCGACAGCAACAAATGCTGGGATTGGTCAAACGTCATTGTCAGTTGTGGAATCTCTCCTGTCCTGAAACTGTAAGTTTTCTGCGGTAGAGCGCTACAGTAAGTTGGCGCTAGTTTTCTCCTCGCTTGACCCCCCCCCTCTTTTTTTTCTCCTCGGATCTACACGATTCACAGAAATGACCTATTTTGAGATCAAAACGGCGAATTTCGCCGAAAGGTGAGGGATTTTCATGCCTGTCAGTTGCACGAGAAGGGGACCAAATAAAGACAATGCACTGCAAACATTATTAGTAAAAATTAGGGCTGGGCAACGTTAAAGCGTTAACGGTGCGTTAACTATTGAGGCTAATATCGCCCGACAATTTTGTTAACGCTATAACGCATCAGTTTTTTTTTTTTCGTGTTTTTTATTTTGAAAGCATCAGCGCACTTGTTGCTGCTTCCAGTGACTGCTGACAAAGAAGAAGAATGTCTAGAAAAGTAGGCAAAACAAAACAGGCATAGCCTACATGTAATGGAGCGCTGCTCCTTTAAGGGAAGTCTGACGCTGCGGCACACGTCACCACGCCGCTCGTAGAGGCTTATGGGAAGTCTCTTCATAAACACTGCCAGTGGCTAGTATTCGGTAAGCCTGCAAAGTTCCCCTTTGCGCGTTTCATCGCCACCGGCGAATGCTGTGGTTGCTTCTCCCCTCGCCGTCGAGAGGAGTGCGGTGTCCAGTTCAGATCTAGGAGATGTGGACCATTTCTTGTCCTCGTGAGTATGTGGACCATTTCTTGTCGCTGTTTATGTGCTAGCCAGCAGCTAGTGGCTAACTTCGCGTCTGCTGTTCTATAGGTTGTGATTCCAACTTGGCGTCTCTTACTTGGCTAGAGTGATCTCTTGCTTCTCCACTGGCAAGGACTTCAGTGGACAATACCAACGGTTACCTTGCGCCTTTCCCGTCTCCTGCACGCCGGTATGTATTATAGTGGGTTAGCTTGTGCCTTTACCCAGCCCTGACTGTTTGTTTTCGTACCATGGTTGCTAACGACGGCCATTATTATGGTTTCAGCGTGTGGTCGCTACCGGCGCCTCGGCCGTGTACCTCTGTATTGGCACTCCGACTGTGAGAATCGCGCATCGGTGCACCCTCATCTCCGGGTAAGGTAACCTCTCGGCAGCAGAATCGTGTGATAGTGGGTGTCCTGCTAGCTTGGCTAACGCTCTCCTCCTCCCTCGCAGGTTGTATCCGTGTGGCCGTGGTCAGACACACCACGCGTTTAGGTGCACGAGCGGCGACTTTTAGCCCCGGTTGTGTGGTGCCTCTGGAAGCCGGGAACCCGTATCTCGGCTGCTGCTCCGGCCTCGGGAAATCGGACATTCGTGTGTGAGTGTGCGTTGGCGCGCTTTAGTTCAGTGTGTGTGTGTGTGTGTGTGTGGGCGCTCGGCTCGGTGTGAGCTGGTGTGTGAGCCATTCCACAGTGTGTGTGCGGTGAGTGTGTGTGTGTGTAGTGACGAGTGAGTGTGGGGATACCTAGGGGACTGCACTGAGCTGAGCCTCTGGGGTTGGTTTACCTCATGTTTTGATTTTCGTTTTCTTTCGTTTGCTGTGCCTAATTTCCTTTTTTTCATTATTTCATTCAATTATCTAATTTCTTATTTTACTGCATGTGTTTACTGGACTTTGATTTATTTTGCATGGTTTGCTATGATTTCTTGTTGTTTCTGTTTGCCGTGAATTATTTCTGTTTGTTGTGAACTATTTCTTTACTTTTTCTTTTGTTAATCCTGAGGTGTGCCATTCGCCCTATTGTGTTAGCCGTGCCAGCCCCTAGTGGCACAGTCTGACAACCTGAGTGTGGGTTCTAAGGCCTTAGGCCTACCAGGTGTGTTGTTTATTGTGAACTAGCGAACATACTTTGGGGCAGGTGTTTACAGATCCGCGGGTGTGGTGGCAGCACGCCCACCCCTGCACTTTATCAATTGTGAGTAACTTTTTATATTTATTGCAAAGAGTGACCAACCTATTTTTATACTGAAAATAATAATAAAGATTTGAATTATTAATTGTCACCACTGTCTCTGCCTCCATTGTGCACGAACCTGTGTTTGCCGGTAATCTATTGTGCGGGTACACTGTGTGTTGGTCCGGGGTATCTGTAACTACCCCTAATTCATTTCCTCCGGGGGCTCCACCCCCGGGGGTGGCGTAGTCGAACTACTTCCTGTAACGGTCTCGCCCACTACATTTTGGCTTATAGTCGGGCAGGATTGGCATAGGAGCAGAGACACTGGTTTCATTTTTTTAGGTTTTTGTTTTGTCACTCTTTGTAATAGAAATTTGTCATATGGTCAATGGTTGAATGAGTGTATGTATGTGGTTGGTTGAAAGTGAGAGCACCACTGAATAAGCGCTGTGAGTTTGTGTTTTTCCTGTAGAAGCGGAGCAGCAGCCGAGGTTGGGAGACCGCCCCTCTCTCGGGATTTGGACCAGCCATCCCTGTGAGTTTTTGCATTTTCCAAATTTGTCTTGATCGGTTTCCGCAGCATGTCGCGGGACGCACAAGAGGTTAGGGATGAGTTGGCTGAGGTAAGAGCCGAGAATGAGCGCTTAAAGGCCTCCCTCGCCCAGCGGGCCACAAGTACGAGCACAGTAAATGGTAGCGCCCCGGCAGGGCCCGCTACAGAACGTTTGGTCTTTGTCCCAAGGGAAAAGAAGTGCCCATTGTTTAGGGGAAATGGGGGCATAAGTATCGAGGCGTGGAAGGAGGAGGCGGAGGCATGTATGCGGGCGCGCCATTTTTCTGCTGCCGAGAGAGCCTATTTTCTTTACGATCACTTGGATGGCGAGGCACGGGATGAGATCCGCTATAGGCCGAGAGAAGAAAAAGAAAACCCAGAGAAAATCTTAGAAATTTTACAGGAGCTTTACGGTTGCCCACAGTCATACGTGGCCTTGCAGGAGGCGTTCTTTTCGAGAAAACAGCAAGAGGGAGAGACACTGCTAGAGTTTTCAATCGCATTAATGACCCTTATTGATAAGGTTAGACGAAATGCGCCTGAGGGAATTCTTAACGCTGACGTTCTTCTGCGTGATCAGTTTGTGGAGCATGTTAACGAGGGCGCCTTGCGTCGTCACTTGAAGAGTTTCATTCGGACCACGCCGTTAGCCACTTTGATCGCGGTGCGTAAGGAAGCCATGCGTTGGGAACGGGAGGGCGCCGCCGAACCGCAGCGGCCGCGTAGCTTTTCCTTGTCTTCACTCGATCGCTCCCTTGGGGTCCCTGGTACCTCTTGCGCCGTAAGCATGGATCCCCGTGGTGGGGCGCCGACCAGATCTGATATGGAGAAGTTGCAGGCCGACATGGCGAAGCTCATGGAAATGGTGCAAAATCAACAGGCTCAGTTGCAGCATTTTTCTCGGGGTGCGGCCACACAGGGGGAGCCACGGAGGCGAGGTCGGTCTCCTCGGGAGGGACCCCTTGTCTGCTGGCGCTGTCGTGCGACAGGCCATATTGCTGCGGATTGTGACGGAGAACGAGTGGTGGGGCCCCCACAAGCACCCTCCCGTAGAGGCTCCGGGTTTTCGGAGAATGGGCCCCTCCAACCGAACCAGCCCTCGGGAAACTGACGCCCACCGGACTGAGGAGTCACAGTCCGGGGGGGGCCTCTCTTGGCTCACGTAATGCCCTTCACCCTCCCAATGCCGCCGAGGCGTTACTTTCTAACTGTCCACATCTGCTCGTCCGGATAGGCGGGGTTCAGGTCCCCTGTCTCATTGACACTGGGTCTATGGTGTCCACCGTCACTGAAAGTTTCTTCTTCGCTGCCAACTTCGAATCTTTGGGGCAGGAGCGTTTACGCTCATGTCACTGGCTGCAGCTCCGAGCGGCCAACGGCCTAGAGATTCCTTACTTGGGCTACTTGGAGCTGAATATTGAGCTGTGCGGGAAGAGTATGCCTGATTGCGGTGTTCTGGTCGTTCGCGACCCCCCAGGGGGCACGGCTTCCGTGGTCCCTGGGGTTCTTGGTATGAATGTTATCGGCAAGTGTTATAAGGAACTTTTTGGGCGGCACGGTCCCACGCTTTTCGATCTCCCATCAGTGTCAACTGCCCCTCGACCGGTGCTGAAAGCGCTGCAACACTGTCATCAGGCTGAAATCCGGCCCACCCCCGAGACCAGCGGCGTGGTGAATGTCCGGGGCCGTGCGCCATGGCGGGTTCCGGGGGGGACCATGAAGTTGATTCCTGCCACCTGCCCGGAGCAACATTCAGGGCTTGGAACCCTCTTTGAGCCGACGGACCGGGGGTTGCCCGGGGGGTTGCTGGTGTCCCCTGCCTTGGTGCAGGTGACCCGTGGCTTGGTGCAGATCCCTGTAGTTAACGTCGGTTGTACGGACGTCCTGCTGTACCCTCGTACTAGACTCGGACAGGTGAATGCTGTGTCGATCATCAGCTTGCCACGGGACGTGGTGGAGGTCCGTTCCGTGGCCGCCATTACTGACCCTCAGGCGCCTGCCCCGTCGCCTTTGGAGACACAAATCCGCGCAGTGGACTTGTTACCCCTGCCTGCCGAGGAACAGGCTGAGGTCCGGGCCCTGCTTCTGAGGTACTCTTCGGTCTTCTCCGCCCATGAGGGCGACTTGGGTTGCACTTCCCTAATCTCGCACGACATCCCGCTGTTGGATCCGACACCGGTCCGGCAGCGTTACAGGCGCATTGCCCCCTCCGACTACGAGGCCGTAAAAACCCATATCAACCAGCTCCTCCAGGCGAAGGTCATCAGAGAAAGCAGTAGTCCATTCGCTTCTCCCATTGTTCTAGTCCGGAAGAAGGATGGGAGCTTGCGACTCTGTGTCGACTATCGCCTGTTAAATGCCCGAACTCGGAAAGACGCCTTTCCGCTTCCTCGGATCGAGGAGACATTGGACATGTTGGCAGGTGCCCGCTGGTTTTCTACGATGGACTTAGCCAGTGGGTACAACCAAGTCCCCGTGACAGAAGGTGATCGGGCCAAAACGGCATTCTGTACCCCCTTCGGGTTGTTCGAATGGAACAGAATGCCTTTTGGCCTGTGCAATGCACCAGGTACATTTCAACGATTAATGCAACGTATGTTCGGCGACCAACAGTGTCATTCCGTTCTACTGTATCTTGACGACATCGTGATCTTCTCGTCCACCGTGGCGCAACATCTACAGCGCCTGGAGATGGTCTTGACCCGGTTGCAGTCGGAGGGGCTGAAGGCTAAATTAGGGAAGTGCGCGTTCTTTAAGCCGGAGGTTCAGTACTTGGGACATGTGATCTCTCAGCACGGTGTCTCTACCGACCCTGGCAAGGTGGAGGCAGTGGCCACATGGCGGCGACCTGCCAATGTGTCGGAGCTCCGATCATTCCTAGGCTTCGCCAGCTATTATCGACGATTCGTCGAAGGATTCGCAAAGCTGGCCGCGCCGTTGCATCGATTGGTGGCCACCTTGAACGGGAGCCGTTCCCGTCAGCCCTCGGGGCAGCAGTTTCTTGATGCATGGTCAGAGGATTGCGAAAGAAGTTTTGAGGAACTCAAGGGGAGGCTCGTGTCGGCGCCGGTACTGGCGTACGCGGACTTTAGCCGCCCATTTATTCTTGAGGTCGACGCCAGCCATTGCGGACTGGGCGCGGTCCTCTCGCAGGAGGTGGACGGCAAAGTCCGACCGGTGGCATACGCCAGTAGAACGTTAAGACCTACAGAGAGGAATATGAACAATTACAGTTCTATGAAGCTCGAGTTCCTCGCCCTAAAATGGGCCGTCACCGAGAAGTTTCGCGAATATCTCTTGGGCCAGAAGTGTGTCGTGTACACTGATAATAACCCCCTGAGTCACCTCACTACTTCCAAACTCGGGGCGGTCGAACACCGGTGGGCCGCACAGCTTGCATCATTTGATTTTGAATTAAAGTACCGCTCGGGTAAATCTAACGGTAATGCGGACGGCCTGTCGCGGCAGAATCAGCCAGACCAAGAAGACGTGAGTGACCTGGTTCCGGGTACAGCGGTCCCTAGATTGCTGCAACAGGTAGCGGCTCAGGGAGATGGCGGCACCGCCTCTCAGTCCAGTGTCTCGGGGTTGTTCCCCCACGCTTTGCCGGTTCTGCGCACTCTGCAAGCAAGCGACCCCGGTGGTCAGCTGCAACCGGCCGCTGTCCCGGGGGGTAGCATCACCGCCTCTCAGTTGGTTGTTTCGGTGCTGCCCTCCTACCCTTTGCCGGACCTGTGCGCTCTGCAAGAAGGAGACCCTGTTATCCAGCCGATTCTGGCCTTCTGGAAGGCGCGTCGGCGGCCTACTCGTGAGGAACGGGAAGCTCTGTCACCCTTGGCCTTGATCCTGTTGCGGCAGTGGAAACGGTTTGTGGAGAACGATGGAGTCCTTTACCGGAGAGTGCTACACCCCAGTGGCCGTGATGAGTGCCTCCAGCTGGTTTTGCCGGCTGCCCTGCAATCAGAGGTCCTAAACCAGCTACACGAGCACCATGGCCACCAGGGCATGAATCGAACACTGGAGTTGGTTGGGCAACGGTGTTACTGGCCCCGCATGTTTGCGGAGGTGCGCCGATGGTGTGAAAAGTGCCTTAGGTGCCAAGAGTCCAAAGGGGAGCCTCCTCTAGCCGCCGCGCATATGGGCCACCTACTGGCATCTCGGCCCAACGAAGTGGTAGCTGTGGATTTCACGCTTTTGGAGCCCACGTCGGGGGGGGTGGAGAACGTTTTAGTCATCACGGACGTCTTCAGTAAGTATTCCATCGCCGTCCCCACCCGGGATCAGCGGGCCTCGACGGTCGCCCAGGTCTTGCTTGTGGAATGGTTCTACCGGTTCGGAATTCCTGGTCGGCTCCACTCCGACCAGGGGCGCTGTTTCGAGGGCACCCTGATTCAGCAGCTTTGCGGGCTGTACGGGGTCCAGAAGTCCCGAACCACCCCGTACCACCCGGCCGGGAACGGCCAATGTGAGCGATTTAACCGCACTCTACACAACCTCCTGCGTACCCTACCGGCCTCTCGGAAGCGCGACTGGGCAACTTGCCTGCCGCACGTAACCTTCTGTTATAATACCACCCCGCATCAAGCGACAGGAGAATCGCCACACTTCCTTATGTTCGGCCAAGAGCCACAGCTACCCGTAGACTTCCTCCTGGGCCGAGTTCGGCCACCGGTCCATGGCCGAGTGTGCGACTGGATACAGGAGCATCAGGCCCGGCTTCAAGTGGCATTTGATGGGGCTCGGGAGCGTTTGGCCGCAGCGGCGGAATATCGCAAGGACAGACACGATGCACGGGTGAAGACTGCTGTTTTAGAAGTAGGGCAACGGGTATATGTACGCAACCTCGGCGTGCGAGGTCGAAATAAAATCCAAGATGTGTGGAACTCCCAGGTACACATGGTGGTGCGTACCCCTTCGGAGACCGGAGCCGTGTACACGATCGCCCCCGTCAACGATCCAACGAAGCTGAAGCACGTTCACCGCAGCATGCTGAAAGGAGTGGTGGGCCCCCTGGCCCCCGACACCCCCCCGGGGTCGGGTCGACCAGGCGAACCTACCCCTGTCGACTCAGGGGAGCTATCGAGCGAAGAAGATATCCTTCTTGGGGAGCAGGTGGGCGAGGCTGACTTGGGTGTCCCAGCAGAGCCCCATGCACCCCAGGGTGGCACCTCAGGAGGAAACGAAGGGCAGCGTCGGACTTCGCAGGCTTCCCCCAGCAGTTCGGCCGCTCAGCTACCCGGTCGTGGCACTAGCAGCAGCGAGGTGCCCCCACGCCGGACTTTCCGGTCTAACGCGGGACAACACTCTAATCCCCATCGGCTGCCTGGTGGGGCGACTTCAAACTCTTGATGGAATTTTGGATCTGGGAGTGGGGGGGAAAGCGTACCTGCATCGTCGGGCCGACGATTCAACATGTGGGGGGTAGATTGTAATGGAGCGCTGCTCCTTTAAGGGAAGTCTGACGCTGCGGCACACGTCACCACGCCGCTCGTAGAGGCTTATGGGAAGTCTCTTCATAAACACTGCCAGTGGCTAGTATTCGGTAAGCCTGCAAAGTTCCCCTTTGCGCGTTTCATCGCCACCGGCGAATGCTGTGGTTGCTTCTCCCCTCGCCGTCGAGAGGAGTGCGGTGTCCAGTTCAGATCTAGGAGATGTGGACCATTTCTTGTCCTCGTGAGTATGTGGACCATTTCTTGTCGCTGTTTATGTGCTAGCCAGCAGCTAGTGGCTAACTTCGCGTCTGCTGTTCTATAGGTTGTGATTCCAACTTGGCGTCTCTTACTTGGCTAGAGTGATCTCTTGCTTCTCCACTGGCAAGGACTTCAGTGGACAATACCAACGGTTACCTTGCGCCTTTCCCGTCTCCTGCACGCCGGTATGTATTATAGTGGGTTAGCTTGTGCCTTTACCCAGCCCTGACTGTTTGTTTTCGTACCATGGTTGCTAACGACGGCCATTATTATGGTTTCAGCGTGTGGTCGCTACCGGCGCCTCGGCCGTGTACCTCTGTATTGGCACTCCGACTGTGAGAATCGCGCATCGGTGCACCCTCATCTCCGGGTAAGGTAACCTCTCGGCAGCAGAATCGTGTGATAGTGGGTGTCCTGCTAGCTTGGCTAACGCTCTCCTCCTCCCTCGCAGGTTGTATCCGTGTGGCCGTGGTCAGACACACCACGCGTTTAGGTGCACGAGCGGCGACTTTTAGCCCCGGTTGTGTGGTGCCTCTGGAAGCCGGGAACCCGTATCTCGGCTGCTGCTCCGGCCTCGGGAAATCGGACATTCGTGTGTGAGTGTGCGTTGGCGCGCTTTAGTTCAGTGTGTGTGTGTGTGTGTGTGTGGGCGCTCGGCTCGGTGTGAGCTGGTGTGTGAGCCATTCCACAGTGTGTGTGCGGTGAGTGTGTGTGTGTGTAGTGACGAGTGAGTGTGGGGATACCTAGGGGACTGCACTGAGCTGAGCCTCTGGGGTTGGTTTACCTCATGTTTTGATTTTCGTTTTCTTTCGTTTGCTGTGCCTAATTTCCTTTTTTTCATTATTTCATTCAATTATCTAATTTCTTATTTTACTGCATGTGTTTACTGGACTTTGATTTATTTTGCATGGTTTGCTATGATTTCTTGTTGTTTCTGTTTGCCGTGAATTATTTCTGTTTGTTGTGAACTATTTCTTTACTTTTTCTTTTGTTAATCCTGAGGTGTGCCATTCGCCCTATTGTGTTAGCCGTGCCAGCCCCTAGTGGCACAGTCTGACAACCTGAGTGTGGGTTCTAAGGCCTTGGGCCTACCAGGTGTGTTGTTTATTGTGAACTAGCGAACATACTTTGGGGCAGGTGTTTACAGATCCGCGGGTGTGGTGGCAGCACGCCCACCCCTGCACTTTATCAATTGTGAGTAACTTTTTATATTTATTGCAAAGAGTGACCAACCTATTTTTATACTGAAAATAATAATAAAGATTTGAATTATTAATTGTCACCACTGTCTCTGCCTCCATTGTGCACGAACCTGTGTTTGCCGGTAATCTATTGTGCGGGTACACTGTGTGTTGGTCCGGGGTATCTGTAACTACCCCTAATTCATTTCCTCCGGGGGCTCCACCCCCGGGGGTGGCGTAGTCGAACTACTTCCTGTAACGGTCTCGCCCACTACATACAGAAGGACGTCAACTTCTGAATGGACATTTTCGGTACACAGTTCTACAGTCCTCCTTGCGCAACTCTCGAGCAGCATGTGGCTCACCTTTGCAGCTCGCAAGGTTAGTCTATTGTACGGTCAGCATGAAAAGGTAGTCTGTTATGCTGGCCGTCTATCAGCTGTCAATAACGCCACGCGGACTTACTAAAGCCCTGATCAAAAAGCGGACCGCGAGATATTACATTCCTCACGCAACGTTTTGGTATCTATATGGGGCTGCGCGTGTATAGTAGACTGCATCAACTTCGCGACCGACATCGGCAACCTCGTCAGCATTTAAGATAGTGTTAGTCATGTCAACGTTATTGTTTTGAAAGATGTAATTGCTGTCAATGCCAACAGAGAGTTAATTAGTTTCTAGTCGATGAAACACCTTAAATAATAGCGACAGATAAGAGAGGTGGGAGTCTTTGACAGTGAGAGAAGGCAGGACATATCTCACAGACGCACACCTGCCTGCTGCCTGCTTTTTTCAAGTTTTTTTTTCTTCTTGTAGGCCCATGTAGACCATCCTAATTTGAGTTTACAATTTCTAATATATCAGTTTCAGTACATTACTTAAATAGCCCTAGTGTAATATTGTATGCAATCATTTGTTTCATTAGTAGGCCTACACTGGATAGGCATAGCCTATAGCCTACTATAATTTAGACTGATAGTTTGGCAAATAGCCTACATTTCCATTGTGGAATATTATATTAGACCTACATAGGTTATCTACACAGTACATATGCAAATTATTATTAATTATTTTATTTTATTAATTTATAAAATATTTTTATTTTATTTATTATTTATTATTATTATTTTTGGGTTTCGCGCGCTATGCGATTAATCGCGATTAATCACAGAAAGTCATTGAGTTAATGTGATTAAAGATTTTCATCTTTGCCCACCCCTAGTAAAAATGAAACACACAAAAAAGGAATAAAAGAAAAACACAAAACATCAAACTGAGACTGAACCAAAACAAAACTGCCAGTGGGCAAAATCTGGATTGGTCACACACTTAGGTTATTCTACATTTGGTCTCCCACTACAGCAACCAGAAACCATTCCAAAGGTCATTGGCAATAGGCCTACTGCCCATGGGTTGCACTATAATAATTGCACTAGCCCAAGAAATAGACTTAGTTTTCATACATGAATACAAGCCCCTTTGTCTCGGATGTCAAAGGAAAACGGAAACAAAACAAATACAATTTGGGAAGGGAACAGTAGTGTCCCCCTCTTGGGTTGTTGCACAGTAACGATGATGGCACAAATTCCTCCTCCTGATCAGATGACTACATGAGTTACGTCGGGTTCCAGCAGACTACAGCACATCAAGAAGGAGCCTTCAGATTGCCTGACCAGGCTCATGAGTAGTAACCACAAAGGCCGGCAACAGTATACACGCCACCATACCCTCCCGCACCTCAGCCTGCATCCAAGCAGGCATGGGAGAGGTAGAACAAACACTACAACTGAAGATCTCAACAACCCAGCATCACACAGCTAGCTAGCTCTATGGCACTTTTATCTCATCCACGGGAAGAGAGGAGGCGCCCGCTTCCCACTTCGCCCGTCAAAATAAAAGCCAAATGTGCCCACGTGGAACAATGTTGAGCAATGTTGCAGGGCAACAACAAAATTCTGATGCAACGATTTAAAACTGTGTGCTGATTGAAGTTCTCTAAAAGTGTTATGTTGATAAACAGTCGAAAGAACTGGATCTCTTCCAAGGTTTACAATAAAAGTTCCTCAGAATGTCAAATAAAGAAGGTGCCTCTAATGTTTTGTAGTCAGGCCTGTCATAACCAGGCAAGCAAACTAGGTAAATGCCTGAGTCCCCTAGATTAATGAGGACTTTTTTTGCCTAGGCCCCTCAAATACCTTGAAACGACACTGTTTATGAGTATGTGATATGAGTATTGACTAAAATACAGCGCAGAAGAGAATATTGATCACAGAGGGAAATTAAGGTGACCAGCATACACATAAAACAGTACACAAGCAACAATGCACAATGCCACACAAAGCAATGCACAGATCCAAACATAACACTAGAGATTCAATATATTTGGAGTAAACACCAATGGATTAACATGTAAAGACTGGCCATAGCATCTGGATTTTGAAGTCCTGGTTGCATATATATCATGTAAAATGTATGTGTATAATCATTATATTACATTGCATTGCATGTGCACAGAGAAAGACGAACACTCGACTGACCTTTTCCTTCCCCCGACACTGCCGCCCACGAAAATTTGACAATTATAATCACTCTGGCTCTTTAAATTAAGCAAAAACTTTGATGTTGGAAGTCACACAAATAACCACCACAGTGTGTTTTTCAGAAAACTTTGCAACTCCCACCCAAGCTACCCATACGCCCATTTAATTGGTTATTGGACCGTCTAATTTGCATGATATTGGGGTTTCGCCAATATCAAATCGTGTCCCGCGACGGAATCGCTCTTGTCATCTTGCTGTCAAGTGAGTTATCGCCTCCATTCAAAGTCAATGAGAGCAGAGTAGAATTTCGCTGTGTGGGGATGGGCCCTTAACGTATTTATGATGACTCTCGACAACTTACGTATTTATGTGGAATCATGATGGTATGCAAATTAAGTTATTTTGGTAAGCAGAGGGAAGAAAATAGCAGTTTAATCAAAATACCCATCGACAGTATATGTACTGTAAACAGGGTGGTAGCCTTCCAAATCCTGTGCCATGGCCTTAATAGTCACTACACAACTGGTATCTTCCAATGTCACCAAAACTGTCTTCAGGACCATGAAGCAAAGATGAATCTGGTGGCCTCATCCTAGATAGGCAGATGGCTAGCTAGATACGTAGATGGATAGAAAGAGAGAGAGAGAATGCGACTTGTGTGTACACACTGCATCTATTAACAGTTAGTAAATGTAAAACAAGCTGCACACACCTTGCCTGGTCCACACCAGACATTCATTGGGCGTTTCAAATGTATCATTTGATGCATACATAGCCTATAGCCAGTCTTGTCAGTTGTATTCAAACCATAGAGGTAGAACATTAGACTAGAGGTGACCCCGCCCCCCTTTTCATTTTTTGGAGGTAGACCTGAGAAATGGAAATGAATGGAGAACTGTCCAAAAATGGCTTAATAATGTGAAAATGTCCATCAACACATGCAAGGACAATAGTTGAAGTGTGTCGCGAAATATCTACATTATCAATATAATTTGATTTTTAAATGAATTTTATCGACTCAAAGGATTTCAGTAGATATTAAGCCGGACATTTCAAATCTGGTCTTTGATTAGTGTGTTACTTCATCTTCACACAGTTTTAGTCCATTTTTTGACAGAGGTGGGCGTGTTCTCCATTGACTTGCATTGACTGAAGGTGCCTACACTACCTACACAAGATGGGAGGCTGCATGTGCCGTTTCCCAGTGCTGTCGCGAATTGCTGTGTCACCTCTAGTCCATTCTACCTCTATGATTCAAATAAATTGCTAGCTAGCTTCCATTTGTCAAGGAGTATATGTCACCGTCTTCCCACCCATCCCCACTCGCTGATTGGCTCCCTCACTCAGGCCACTGTGCTTAGTCCATCAACCATGCTGGAACGATTGTGCAAAGCAGCATGGTATTTCTCTGACTTGCAGAGATGGTCTTTCAGCTGTGAATGTATACATACAGAACAGGTGATGAGTCATAGTTATTGTTATTCTGTACATAATGCAGATATCTGGACAGATTGTACACACCTGTGTCTTGCTTGACTGTATACCACATCTGTCTGTGGAGTCTCTCCATACCTACTATTGGAGAGAAGAGAATAAGAGTACTTTGTGTGTACTTTTGTGTGAGTGTGTGTGTACTTTGTGTGTGTGTACTTTGTGTGTACTTTGTGTGAGTGTGTGTGTACTTTGTGTGTGTGTGTACTTTGTGTACTTTGTGTGTGTGTGTGGGTGGGTTTTCTGATTTTTTGTTTTTCTTTCACAGTGGTTTCCATGTTTCAATTCTGGATTTAGTTACATTACCTGGTCCGTAATTCTAATGAAGATGGCCTTTGGCTCTCTTAACAGAACAGAAAAGAAACAGTTACTAATACAAAACGTTAAGCTTACAAAGGTAATTGACAATGATATTTTAGTAATACCATAGATATGAGCTCCTACAATGTAGACTATGCCTGCGTCCTGGACTTGGCTTGTTTGACTACGAAAAAGAAAATGAAAACGAATGTTGAAAGTATTGCTGTAGATTAAAAGTTTTGTTCTGTGATTGATAGCTGTATTTAACATTTTGACAGGTTGAATTAGCATTGTCTTACCTCTGATTATGTATTAAGCCTTTATAATACAGGAACACACACACACACACACACACACACACACACACACACACACACACACACACACACACACACACACACACACAAAGTGTACAGCTGCACTTAACATTGACACTTGAAATTGTGCAACAAATACTCCTAATAGCCTGGCTCTCGCCACATCAGTGTAGTTTTCCATGATCTCCCTTCAGTTTACCAGTCGAATCGTTAGTCCCTAATATATTGTGCACTTGATTTAAAAAAGAAAAGAATCTCATTTGTGCTGCTCCGGTGTCTTCTCTCTAGTTATAATCAGAGAATGTTTTTAAATGAATGTATTGGTGGCAAGCAGTGTGAGATTTGTAGGGGGGGGATTGTCCCCCCTTCTGAACTGGGGGTCGTTTCTCGACAGTGCCTTTGCTAACGACGTTAGCCATTTTGTTCGTTCTTAAGACCAACGTTGTAACCAAGGTCTTAAGTCGCTCGTAAGACAGTCTTCCGGCTTGGTCTTAAGTTGGTCTTGCTCCTGACATTTCAGCGTCTTGGGGCAGGTTCAGGCAGAGTTCAAGTGACAGTGATTGATTACTGCCACCAAGTGCACAAGCGTCTAACTTTTACCACACAAAATGTCCAATGATTAGACAATTTTAAATATATTTGGTTGTGTATGCCGTCTTCCTGCCAACAAGTCCTTACGTCCAACGTAGGCCACAAGAAAAATAATTGCCATTAAGAGCATTGTGCCTGAAGATGTGCAGGAAGATTGAAAGGTGCGTCAAACACAGTAGGCTACACATGACATCTTTATGAAAGTCGTTAAATACCTGTGAAGACAATCATGCCCCCAAAATCCACCCCAATAACCAAATGTCGCTGTACATATCACTGCACAATAAAATCGCGCCAAATAACTTCGCAATGTCGTCAGTCACACGGTCCACTGTCACTGCGCACGAGGGAGAGGAGGCAGAGAGTTGCGAATATGCCCGAATTGCGCGCGCGCCAGCCTGGATGCGCGCGCACACACACACACACACACACACTGAGAGAGAGAGAGAGAGATGAGTGGAAGTGGATATACTGAATATACTGTTGTGCAGATAAGGCACCTGCGCTAAATTTTAAACTCAGCCAAAATGGATATGTTACCAGTTACCACCAGCAAGTGAGAATTAGGATAGTATACATGCCATCACGCTTTCACCGGCCATTTCTGTGTAGTTATTTGGAGTTATTATGCTACAGTGATATGTAGACCGACATTTGGTTATTGGGGATGGATTTCGGTGACATGATTGCGTTGACAAGTATTTAACGACTTTCATGGAGATGTCATGTGTACTGTGTTTGACGGACCCTCCGTGCATCATCCCTTCCTGCACATCTTTACGCGTAAAGGTCATAATGGCAATAATTTTTCTTGTAGCCTATTTTGCGCGTAAGGGCGTGCAGGCAGGAAGACGACATAAACAACCAAATATATATTTTAGAATGATCGATTCCTTTCAGTTATCATTTCAAACATCATTGAACTGTCCACTCTGCGTGGGGAAGGACCTCGCTGTTGTCTCGCACTTAGAGTTCTTCTACATGCGTTCGGGTGTTGGCAGTGTCAGAGGCCAGCCCGAAGGCATCCCTTGGGGTTTACAGAGTTTAAGCTTAAAAAAATAGCCTACATCTGATCAACTACAGTAAGACTGAGCTTTCTCCAGCAAGCGCCTTGAGTCACTTCAAGTTAGAGATATGGGTAACAGACATGGGTTAGACATATATATAGACATATATTTGACCCACAACAGAGACCCAAAGACAGCGCGACAAGTGTGTGTGTGTGTGTGTGTGTGTGTGTGTGTGTGTGTGTGTGTGTGTGTGTGTGTGTGTGTGTGCGTGTGTGTGCGCGCGCGTGTCCATATTCTCAACCCTCTGCCTCCCGCAGAGTAACCAGGTGGCCGCGTAAAGTAGGCTAAATGTGCAAAGTAAAATGATCCCAATGTGATCTCGCATGCCTTTCAGAGTAGGCTATCCTCACATTATTTCATTAAGCTGCATTTTTTTCCCAGGGTTGCGATGGGTTGGAGTTCGTGTAGCGTAGTCTATAGACAACAATGACATAGTAGAAATGTTCACAATGTGTGCACAATCCGACCACGTTGTGCGCGCGTGGGTATTTGTTTCCCACTGCGACAACATATTGTGAAAATTAGAACTCAAGCGGACTCAGATGAGAATATTATGGATGTTAGAGATTTAAAAGTCCATGCATACATTTATCCCTTCGGGTCTAGAATCATTGCTATTACCCTCCGGCAAGGCATGACAACCATTCATCCACCAACCACCGGTTTCCGAGAGAAGTTACTGAAGACTTATCGTAAATTGATTTAGCAAAACCGGAATAAAATATAAGACATTGTGACATGTAATGCATTATTTGGTTTCTGCTGTCGAAGAGGGATGGTTTTGAGGGCACGGTTGTGTTGACAAAGATTTGTGGACTTTGATAGCGTTGTAATTATTGTATCTGACAGCCACGTGAATCATGACGCCGTCACTACTTTGATTGCGACCAATGCAGCCGAGCTGAGGCGAGACACTCCAAGCATTTCCGAAGACTTCCTCGTGTCTGAGAACGTACGTATGTACGTCCAAAGGTTGGTCGCGACTTCGGTCGGTCTTGCGTCTAAAGACCAACTGAAGACCAACTTAAGATCAACTCAAGAGCAACTTAAGACCAACTCAAGAGCAACTTACGACCAACTCAAGACCGACTTAAGACGGTTAGCAACGACAAGAATCGAGAAACGGAGTCCTCGTCTGGTCCTGAGTTTGACATCCCTGGTATACTGTATGTAGGCTATATGTTTGATCAGCATGAGGCTTTACTCACATTTTTTTAGGGATTCTCTGTAAAGGAAGGCGACAGCTCCAAACACACAAAACAAAACGAAAGGAATACCAATCATAAGGCTGGTGCTGTGAGGACTGGTGAGCGAAGATCCATCTACAACATATAGTGCACAAAAGAAAATGAGATGTTGGTTGTCTTCTTTTCTGATTTCATTGAATGTAAGGTACCGCAAATGGAATCCAAAAATCAGAAGCCGAAAGAATTTCACAGACAAACCCAGGGCTGCTTGTGTTGTTGTTGTTGAGGATGCACCGATACCTGAAAAAAAAAAACAATTAGCATGTGCGCGTGCACACACACACCCACCCAACAATAACAACTATGCCAAAGCATGCTGTCTTCCATGTGTCACAGTCCATGAGTTTGTCAATGAGTATGACCACAAAACCAATGTACCATGTAGCATAACAGAGTTCAGATGCAAAACCCCCTAAGTGCCATTTCAGAAAATAATCTTAATTCATTTTTATTTAATGCAAAACTATCAAAATTGCATATTTGTACATTTTATTTATGTAATACAACTATTTATATGTATTATCAAGTACATGAATGTAAACCAAACCAACAACGGGGTTCTCTAAAAATATAGAAGTGCAGGACTTCAGAAATGGAGTTAGGGGGGTTTGCATCTGAACTCTTCGCATGTTTAAACTACCATATCTGTTTAAAAAGAACAATATTTATAGTATAGCATGATATCCCAACAGAAGGTTGACTCAAATCTACATGTATTATACCAGGAAGTGTTCTACTGCAAGGGACGTCTTTGTAGTACATTACCTCTGACTTGAAGAACGACAAAGTTTTCATTAATGCAGTTGACACTGTCAAGGACGTGCCTCTCCAACGAGTACATGCAGCTGTAACGCCCAGAGTCTCCTGTCGTGACTTTGAATGTAAAATGGGCTTCACTTGAACCTCCACGAATCAGCTCCATCCTCTTTCCAACTCCATCCTTGCAGAGGTACATGTGTAGCTCACCCCTATGGTTTACAGTGGTCTGGGAAGCCAGGCATTTCAGTTCCATGACTCCCCCATCTAATACCTCACGCACACTTGAAAAAATCTCTGCGGGTTGAACATCTGCGACTTGCAGTAAAAGAAAAAAATTCATAGATGAGTAAAACACTTCAAATATTGATGTTACTTCGGTATAGTGGGTATATAATATGAGTAGTGTGAGTTTTAACAGTTAATAAAATATGGAATATTGTAGTAAATTCCACATACCAGTCTGAGAAGAGATGTTCAAGCCACACATAAAAACTTTTTTGAGAGAAACAAATTTTAAAATTACAATTTCAAATGTTACTACTTAACATGCTGTATTCCATACTAGAAATGCACTCACAGAGTGCAGACCATCGCCAAGGAAGCTGTTTGATAGAACATTTGACCATGTCACACCCTAATGTTTTCCCAAGCCTTTATGTTTTGATTTTGTGGAGTTAGAAACTGGTAAATCAAAATCCGTGCTATCCCACAACGGTGAGGAATCCTAAAAAAAATTGTGATCCAGATCGCCACCAAAATTTCATTACTTGTTCCTTTTATCATTTCGAACAACTCCACAATTTCATCAAAATCTGTTCATAACTTTTTGAGTTATCCTGCTGACAAACAAACAAACAGACAGACAAACAAACCACCGCAACCGAAAACAGAACCTTAATGCAGGTAATTATAGAATTTTCTAAATGTGAAAAGTTGCAAAGCTTACTTACAGTATAAATATTTGGATTAATAATCGTTTATTGGATTTTTTTTTTTTTTTAATTCTCCTATTTGAGGTTTACTCACCAAGTATGGAGATCATTGCTGAGAGACGGAAGGGCTGGAGTATACTCTAAATATTAGATTCAAATTACAGGATGAAATGCTAGGCAGGATATCCTTGCGCATGACAAGTAACAGAACAACAGTTGTGCTTATCCTACCAAGTCACAGACACAGTGTTAGGAATAGTTCAAGTTCAAGTTCAAATGTAGGAAGTGGTTTGTGCAGTGGTTAGCTGTTCTTTTGACAATGGTTCAGTTACGCTTCATGTACAGTAAAACACTTGTATGGTGGCCAGTTGGAGACATTCACAGACCAGACAGAGGCTGCTTGTGACCTGATGACCTGCTCTCCTTTTCAACCACGATCACGGGTCATTTTGTGTGGGTTGAGGCCGTCCGCAAAATCTGTTAGGACAGCACTGCCAAGCACTTTCACTTCCGACAATTTTGGTTACCCCCACACACAATTTCACCACAGCAGAGCATGGCTAATCAATGGGTGGCTCCGACAAAATAGAACTCATTCCTAATCACCAGCCGACATTTGCGGATGTCCGCGGACATGGGCGGCAGTGTGCAGGGTTGTATTGAAAACAATGAAGTCAAACTCAGAGCCTATTGGGGACTAACAGCACATTGTGAAAGAAAGTGTGGTATTTTTTTTGCCTCATGCAGTTTTTTGAAAGCTTGCGCTCATCGAAGGTTGACCTTGTTCCCTTCCTTCATTCTACACTAGGGAGTCTCCAGTAAACCATTCAGTCACCAGCCAAGCATACTCAAACTTCAAATACACTATAGAAGTGCTATTCTATATAGTGTTATTATCTAAGTGTTGAAATAACTCTGCAAAGTGTGCTGTGTACACTTTGTACAGTATGCTAGACGACATGCAGATAATACATACTACGGTGATATGTATAGGCACATGCAGTTCATAAGGTCGGTTCACCGTTTTAAATACACCGTATGGTAGCTTACATTGTTGTTGCGGAATATCAACAGGCTACGTGACAGAAGACGAGTGCAGTCAGGGTACCCACAACCACAGACGCTCTAAATGCTGACTATACGAAACCACTGTGAACAAAAAATATAGCATGTAAGCAGCCTTCATAACAATAAACATGTAGACCAGAATACTGTTGACATTTATATTTTAATATGTTGTTGATGTTGCCGCTCATCACTACAGAAATAAAGACGGAGGGCCAGAGACAACTGCGGTTAGCTTCACATAGCGAGCAGACGCTCGGAAAATGTGCATTGTCGTTTTTAAAGTTAGTTACAGCTTGCAGGCAATTTTAGGCTTGTGTTGGTTTTAAATGCACTGTGAAATGTGAAGTGAACGTTTCGAACATGTAAATAATTATATATATATAAACATGGCCCCCGTTGTATGGTTGTGTTTACTGTATCATAATTTATTAATAAAGACTGTGACTGTGTCATTGTAGTATGAGGTTAGTCTCTTTTTTTCAAAGCAAAGACACTACACGACTACATATATTTGTTCTGCTTAGTGGTCTAACTGAAGGGTCCTCAGATAATGTGCTGTGTTAGTCCAGAGACTCTGTTATAAATTTATTGTCAACAAAATGGCAATGATCAAGTCTTAATTGGTTACTTAAAAGTCTCTGCATTGTCATAGCAATGTTGTTATGATGTGGTTGAGTGTTTTCAGCAAAGAGTGAATAGGCCCTGTCGATGGGCCCATCTGCAGTAAGAGTCTATGGACTGTGAGCACACACTGCAATGTGACAGTGGATAATGAATAATAAAAAAGGGGATAAATACCTGAAACACACGTGTGCACAAGCACAGCCCAACCTTAATATCTTTGTGGGGCCCCTCCTGTTTTTGTGGGGCCCTTCCATTCATATTAACCCCAACAATAGGTAAAGAATGCTAAACTGTGCCCAAACCAAAACAATCCCTAACCCTAACCTTTCAGTGAGGAAATGGTTTTACACTTTTAAGTCAAGTCAAGTCGAGTCAGCTTTGTTGACAATTTCTTTACATGCACTGGTCATACAAAGAATTGAAATCACGTTTCTTATAGACATACTTTACTTTCACCAGTAACAACAAAACTATCCCAGCAAAAAGGGACAAAACATGTGGGGTCCAGGATTTGGGCTCCACACGGGGCGAGAGCCCCAGCATGTGGGTGTGCTCCATTAGCAGTGGCCTCAAGAGCGTAGACACACACACACACACACACACACACACACACACAAATACATTGCTGCAGATATCTGTCCAACAACCGAAAATATTACAGCTAACAAAAACAACTTAGAAGCAACTTTCGCATGAATTAACATATTTATTCAGACAGCAGATGTTGAAAGCAATACAGACGTATATGGCAATGAACAATGTACAAAGTACTTTTGTGTTATGGTTAGAAATTACAAGGCACGGTGTCGTCTACTAATCTCCCCAAAAACATCCTCTGGTTCCTCTGGAAACGGTTTCTTCTTATTTCCTGTGTAAAAGACCACATTGTTGTCAAATAATATCAGGTTAATGATGCCAGGTTAAAATAGCAGCTTAATGTGGTAATACACTGTTGATATCTACTCCAACTATAGACAGTCAAATACACGACTATACTTACCATGACTTACTGCATAAGACCTACTCAACTGTTGTCGTGCAGGCACGTTAAACGGATAAATTGTCAAACAGACTAAAAGGCATCATGGTTGCACAGCTCCAGCAGTCAGTGAAAGCGAAGTGAAGTGAAAGCCCAACTGGGAAACTCCAACTCCCATTGTAATTGTGACACAGTACTCCACAGCACACAAGTGTTCACTGCACACAACGAAATTGCCCAATGGCGCCCCAAGGGAGCAGTCCAGCGGGACGGTACCATGCTCAGGGTACCTCAGTCATGGAGGACGATGGGGAGAGCACCAACTTGCCAGGTCGGGAGTCGAAACGGCAACCTTTGGGCTACAAGTCTGACGCCCTAACTGCTTACCCATGACTGCCCAGGTGGCTAGTAAGGCTATAGATATCAACCAATCAATTAATCAATCACTCAATCAGAGACATCATGTTATATTTTGCAAGCAATACACGTCCATATGTGGGGGGCTTTGCGTGCTGCGCCACAGTGCCCAGCCCCCCCACCCCCACCTTACTACTACTTTTCACACTAAACTGAAGTGATTTTTTAACTGCACCACTGTAGTTGTGATGGTAGAAACATAAGGCACCAAAACACCAAAAGCATGCAATATGAAAGAGCAAACAAACCTCCATATTATTTGGCTGTAGACCAACTCTGTAGTTTCCTCTACCCCACTGTGGAAAAGAAAAAAGAAGTACAGAGAGTATGACAGAGAACAAAATAATCAAGATATGAATTGGGCGTATTTCAAGCAGAAGTAGACGCATGTAGGCATGCAGATACACACACACACACACACAGACACACACACACACACACACACACAGACACACACACACATACACAGACACACACACACACACACACAGACCACATTCTAATTATACATACAGTAGGCCTATATGGAAAAAACAGTGCCTACATCATTAGAATAGTCACTGTCCTACGAATACACTTCATTGTTATTATAAATACATACATTTTAATGTGGCGTTCAGACCATTTGACAAATCTCACAAATTGTTCAGTCCCCACTAGGTTGTTGAGACACAAATGGGGAAGGCGTTAGTCTACTAGTGTTGATATCATTCATTGTTGCTTGTTTTTTTTAATGATTTTTTTGTCTTTTATGACTTTATTGATGACAGGATAGTTTGAGGGGTGGACAGGAAGCGAATGTGGAGAGAGATGGGGAGGGGTCGGCAAAGGACCCGGGCCGGGAATCGAATCCGGGTCGGCTGCATGGCACACGAGTACCCTACTGGTTGGCCACGGCAGGGCCAGGTGCTCAGTGATTTGGGTTACGTTAGTATATTTTTATTATATGGTTGTGACGTCATCGGTCGAATGCTCCATTCATTTCAACGGGGCTCCCCAACGTTCGCACGTCTGTTATTTTTCGATAACGGACGGGTTGGTCTATAACAGACCGCTGTCAATGGCAACAAGACTTTTCACTGCTAAAGCGACTTTTCAACAAGACTCTAATCAGCTGCTGTGATAGACAACACCTGTTGTCCTGGCTACCTAGCTGTTGCCTAGCGGTGTTCCACAACGGCACTGTTTTGTTTTGCGCAGCAACAGGAGAAGTCCAGTTTTTTGAACATTAAGGCCATTTTCTGAGTGGTCTGCAATGTTTTAGAGTCCCCCTCACCGTTTATTTCATGTTTGCTGCAGTCTCTGTTATTTGGCTGATTTGGATTTGATCTCAACCAGCTTTAGAATGGCCGTCTATGAGCACCTGTAACTCTGTTCTTAAAATCACCTTAAACATTTGTTTTCGAAAGTCTACAGCTCACAAAGTGGTTAGGGGTGTTCACTAGCAGTCCCTAACAAGTTTCAAGGCGAAGTATGGCTTCTGTCATTTTTTATTTGCCATTTTGTGAAAGAAAGTGAAAGTGAAACTTTATTTACAAATTGCTACATAAAACACACATAAAACATGACAGATGCCATATTTCGCTACAAAAATGGTTAAGGAACACCAGTGAATACTGCTGAACACTTGCTGAGTTGCATATTCTTGAAAACAAATGTTAAAGGTGATTTTAAGAACAGAGTTGCAGGTGCCCATAGACGGCCATTCTAAAGCTGGTTGAGATCAAATCCAAATCAGCCAAATAACAGAGACTGCAGTAATCATGAAATAAACGGTGAGGGGGACTCTAAAACATTGCAGACCACTCAGAAAATGGCCTTAATGTTCAAAAAACTGGACTTCTCCTTTAACATTAAATAGGCCTAAAGAAATGTCCCCGCCATGTGTGAATCATTTAAGTATATCCATATAATAAGCGGGTTAACTTTCGGCGAGTCGGTCGCTTTGTGGAATAGCAGCACTTCCGCTCCGCGTCGGGGTCTAAAGATTCTCTCTGTCGTGCTGCTATTCCACGGTAGCGACCTTCTCGCCGAACGTTAACCCTTACTTATCAGCCTACCTCCTACAGGCCTGGGGATCCTTTTCAGCTGTGAAAAGATAATGTGATTCATTATATAACCCCTGCACATGCAAAAACATTATTGACATTTTTTTTATGAGATTGATAAGGGCGTCACACACCTCTGTCTTTTGGTTTCAGGTCACTGTAGATCACTTCTGCTTGTGCCATTTCTGGGGTTTGCCTTGAAAAGACATCAGCGTACAGCGCAGGGCAGCAGAGACAGCAGCAAAGACAAGAACACTGTTCAAATGTAATATGTACCTACTGTTCATGTTCTGCACAAGGACAGGTGCGCTTTGTGTATGTTTCATGTATAGCTTTACTGGATCCCTGTGTGTGTATGTGCGTGCGTGCACGCATGTGTATGTGTGTGTGTGTGTGATTTTAGAAGAGAAAACAAAAAACACACACACTCAGTTCAATCATATCACGGTCAGCGGATGTAAAACACTGTGGACAAATGCTGCACATACCTTGTACAAGGCTCAGATTTCCTTTCATCTGTGGAAGTAAAGATAAGTATTTTATAGTATTGTTTTAGAAACATGAGTGTGGAGCCATCAAAATTAATTCTATTCATTTTGTACACCCTGGTACAGCTTGAAATCCATAAAAATATAATTATAATAAATTAAGTACACTACATGCACCTTTGTGAGGTTTTACATTTACAGTGCTGTATGTTGCATCTTGAGATTCCCTCATGCCCAAGGGCGGTTCAAGGGGTGGGCCGACGGGGCAATTACCCCTGGAGGGGGAGTCATGCGGGGTGCAAATCAGAGTAGGATCGCCGCTGCTCATCCCACTAATGGAAAGAAGAAATCAAGTGTTACACGCATGTCTATTTCTTGGCGGGTGAGATGATGGTAAAGAGCAGGGAAAATATTTGGTGAAAATAAATCCTCCTGTTAAAAAGTTATCACACAAACAATCAGCTATTTTGAAAGTGATCTTCAAAGCGTTGGACTCCAGATTTTAATCAGTTCATTACGGTATCATAGAGTGTTAGTGCACAAGATTTGGTGTAAATTGGCCTTGGCCGTGGCCCAAATGGCAAAGGTACCGTGCTGTTGTGCTGGGGACCAGGGTTTGATTCTGACCCAAGGTCATTTCCCCAATGCTCCCCCATCTCTCTCTCCCAGTAATTTCCTATCTCACACTCTCCTATCAAATAAAGACATAGAACACCCCCCCCCCCCTCCCTGTGTGTGCGTGTGTGCGTGCGTGCGTGCATGCGTGTGCGTTTTCAAATATACGTACCAACTTGGTAATTCAGCCATGCTTTGATCTGTATAGAACACAACATATTGGTTAAGTGTTTAACTGATATGTATCAAT